>NC_051074.1:2689566-2922066 GCF_004664715.2 Peromyscus leucopus
TTATTCCCCTGCTCCTCGGCAGCCAGCTTCATTTCCTTTGCTACTGATTCTGTCTTTAGTCCAGAATGGTTAGACAAGATCAAGTGATCACATATATTCTGTAAAATGTGCCCAGGAGTTGGGCTTTGTTCAGACATTTTATAAGAGCAAGCCGTTCGCTGTTCTGTGATTCAGTCCAGTACCAGACAGTGGTCAGCATGGTCAGTAGCTAAGCTAGTCATCTGCTTTTGCGAGGCATTGTACCCATGCCAGACATTCAAAGCCAAGATTGACTTATATTCCTTTTTAAAGATTCAGGTTCTCCAAGATGGGGATGCACATGCATCTGTCCATGTTTGCCAGTAAGATATCCACATTTTTAGTCTTTTCTAGAAGCTTAGATTTCAGAAGATTCAATGAAAGACACCAATAGATGTGGAAGAAAGGGGGAAAAAAATGTTAGTTTCTCATCTTTTTTTTTCTTCTGTAATTCTAAGAGATGAATTTGAACTTAAATGTCAGAGAGTTCCGCCTAGATACAGAGAGGATGTGTTATTTCCAGAAAGCAGTAAGAAACACTAGAGCTAACTAAGTCCCCCTTCCTATTTTGATAGGTTGGTATGCATTTGTGATAGTTTAGCCAGTGCCCACAAAAATACCGTAGTTCTGATTTGCCACAGAGGTAATGTAGAGGAGATAGCACACTACATGCTATCTGACCCTTGAATACTCCCCCCATAACTTTAGAAAACATACAGAATAGTGACTCAAAGCTCTAAATAGTTGTAAGTAAAGGATTCAGTAAGTTCTGACTGCCCACCCAGTAAGACTCAAGCCCACCTAAGGTCTGAGTCAGGATTTACCAGCTGAGAATCTGAGTGTGTAATCATTTATCTAATGGGTGTTGATTTAGATGCTTTTTATGACTCATTTTATAATTCCTTTAGTTGGAAAGAAAGTAGTTCAAAGTATTACTAGCCAAGTACTTGCTTACATTAGTAACTGCATCTTTCTACAAGGTTTTAAATATAATCACATAAGTTTGCCAAATTTGAACCAGTTCTTTTTAAAATACTTGTGTTTCCCTTACTCTTCCCAGTTTTCTTCGAGAAGCACTTTAAGAGGAGGATGAAGTTATTTGTTCATTATACTCACAAACCCCATATTAAAATCACCCTTTGTATTTATACATTTTAATCCACCGAATAGATATAAAAGACTATGGAGGCCGAGCTCCTGAAGATACAAATGGAAACAACACAAATCTAAGTTAGTTCCATATGCATTTGCTAACTACTTACCTCTTATCTGCGAGTGAGTTTCCTAAGCGTGCCGTCCTTGTGTCTGTTCAGTTGGACTCCTTCTCCTGACGTCCTCCTCCTCCCATTGTCTCCAGCACTGGCTCTTGGAAGCAGTGAACCGAATGTGTTGTGCAGCTGGACGCCTGCCCGAGAGGTCATTTCCTCTTTGACACTGTCATTACTAGAACATAGCTGCATTCATTGTAATTCATAAAACCACTCGGTTAATTGTGTCCAACCAGTTCATGACCCTTATTCAAGTTACATTCTTATGTGTTACCTTCGATACTTGGGGGAAAGGTAGTAAACTCTTACTTTAGTGTAAGATGATTTTATTTGGCATTAAGCCTGGGCTGTTTTCCCCTTTTGAGGAAAAAAGATACAATCTAAAGGTTTTGGAACTTGTAATTTCTAGCAGTGAAACAAGATTCTCATCCAGCTTTATGCCTTTGCTGTGGAGCACAATTAATTCACTCACGTTACTACCTTATATAGAAGAGCACAGAAAGATGTGCGCGCTACTTGTATACATAAATTTTGGCAGAAACTTTGTCACTGCTCATTTCTAAACAGCCTCTGAACTTGGGAGCTGGTTCATTGGCAACTTCTTTTCCCACAGATTTTTAATTGGGAAAAGTGTATAATGTATAGAAAAATACATTTCTGCCCATTTTTTAAAAGTAATGTATAAGTCTTTACAATTACTCTCTTGAAATTTAAACTATAAAACTGGCTTAGTGTGAAAACTCTAGTACTCTCAGTGTTTCCTCTTTAAAGGGTGCTCATAGATTCTTTGGAGTTGAGTTGCTTCTTTATGTCTAGATCACTGATCAGATTTGTGGGTTTTGTTTGTTTGTTTTTTGGTTTTTCAAGATAGGGTTTCTCTGTAACAGCCCTGGCTGTCCTGGAACTTGCTTTGTAGACCAGGATAGCCTTTGAACTAACAGTGATCCACCTGCCTCTGCCTCCTGAGTGCTAAGATTAATCTTTAAAGGCATGAGCCACCACTACCTGGCAGGAGTTGTGGGTTTTTTGTTTTTTGTTTGTTTGTTTGGGGGTTCGAGACAGGGTTTCTCTGTGTAGTTTTGGCTGTCCTGGATCTCACTCTGTAGACCTGGCTGGCCTCGAACTCACAGAGATCCTCCTGCCTCTACCTCCCAAGTGCTGGGATTGAAGATGTGCACCACCACCACCCAGCTCTATTTGTATGTTTTTGTTTTGTTTTGTTTTTTAATTAATTTTTTTAAAATTTTATTTGCCTTGGTGTTTTGTCTGCATGTATGTGTGAGGGATACAGACAGTTGTGAGCTGCCATATGGATGCTGGGAATTGAACCTGAGTCCTCTGGAAGAGCAGTCGGTGCTCTTAACCACTGAGCCATCTCTCCAGTCCCTATTTGTATGTTTTTTATTATGACATTTTATTACATGTTCATAGGTATTCCCATCATATTCCACGTCCTCTTACTCTCCCTTATCCTCCTCCTACTCCATTCGCCGCTTTCCTCTTCCCAGCCGGCCCGCTTCTACTTTCATGTGCGTGTGTATCCCAGCAAGGTGTTTCATTGGGTCCTTTACAGAGCGTGGGCATCTTGCCAATGACTGTACCACTGAAGAAATGGTTTTTCCCTTCCCCATCAACCATCAGCTGCAGATAACCCTCAAGGTCTGTTTCTTTTCCTTCTCCTTTTCCTTTTTCCTTCTTTTGGGTCATTCTTCCTGCTGGTTTCTCATGGTACTTTGTGTTGATGGCATCTCTGTATTGTAATTTAATGTATTTTTTTTTCACTGTACTTCCTAAAATTCTTTTTAAAATTTTGTTACAATTTTATTTAGCTTGTGTGTGCGTGGTATGGAGAGGAGTGTGCATGTCATAGCACATGTATCAGAGGACAGCTTGCATTTGTCTCCTTCAGTCATGTGGGTCCCAAGGGTCAAGTTAGGTAGTCAAGCTTGACAGCAGGTGCCTTACCTGCTAAGCCATCTGATCCCGATTTCCTGTACCCTGATTATTGGTTCTAGAAGCTTGATAACATTCTTTCTCCCCATTAATTTGTCTATTTCCCCCTTGAGAGCTAAAACTGATGGCTTACATAAGGTCTAACTTTTCATGATGTATTAGCAATCATTGATAATCATGTTGATATTATTATGATTATTTCTGCTCATGATATTATTATGATTCTTTATAAATCGCAAAATGATTGTACAACTTTATCAGGTTTCATTTACTGTTACTTTAAATCATTATACACATGTGTGCAAAGATACTGTGTACAAGTTTTCGTTTTGGTGTGGTTTTACATTGCAGTCGCTGCTTAGAAACTCCTTTGTCCATAAAGCTGTCTGTCGAAACACTGACAGGCTTGTAAAGAGCTTATGGCTTTATTGTGCTCTTTCAAAAGAGATTAAATGCCTAAGCTAGTTTATTAAAGGAGTCTTTCCTTGTCTAAACACTTGGGTTTTCTAAAGAATGTGTCAGAACTGGAATGTTATTAGACTCAAACTGACAGGTTTTTTAAAAAGGCTTTTGAGTTTCCAGCCCTCACTACCACATTCAGGCTTAGCTGCAGTCAGCTAGCTAGGAAAGCCCTATAACAGCTCCTAGTATTTGTGTTCCTGGGGAGAATTTGGTTTTCTAAATCTCATAAAATAATAATGGCATTTGAGAAACAAGACGTTTGTACAGTGGATGGGAAAGAAGGGAAACTAAAGGCTGGAGGTGGGCCATTTATAATAAGGAGATCTTATTTATTCCCACTTTCAGATGGAGATATAAAATAGGTGAAATTTTAAGACAGATTTTTAGGTAAACTCTTTTCTGTGAGTCAGTTTTTCCTGGAATATCCTGCCCTTGATGCAACTAAATGACAAATTGTAAAATTCTGTGGGCTAGTTCTCTAAAAAGTTGCTAAGGAAATCTGAAAGTAAAAGAACCTTTGTGCGTTCTATTGTCTTTATTGAGATCCAGTTACAGCATATTAGCACACAAATACCTGATTCTGATCCAAAGCTAGTTTTGCATGTGGATTTCAGTGGCGATAGCATAAAGACATGTCAGCTCTCTCCAGCATACACAAAGAGGATCAGATAATATTTTGGGGGTGAAACAATTAAGGCTCAGTAAAATTCAGAGCTTGTCTCCCTGGTGATAAATAATTACCCTAGAATTGGAACCCAGATCTTTCTGATTCTAAGCCTGTGTTCCCTCTATCTCAATGAACTAAACATAAGTAAATAAAGCTAAGTTGACAGAAACTAGTGAGAGGATATCAGGGTCTGAAACAAGGTCCTGAAAGCAGAAATAAGAGTTGGGGGTTTTACTTGATTTACTGGCAGACTGATGGAGGAGTCTGAGGGAATGAACAGAATAGGATTATATTGATGAATGGTCATTATAAGAGAAGTGGTTTAAGGGAGGAATGTTCTTTAGTCCTCTTTATGTTGACGGAGGCGTCAGTGATGTCTTTGGTTAAAGACTCTGTTCAGGGTGGTGCTTGGATTTTAGAGAGGCCGTGGGCCTTACAGGAGCTAATGTATCTTAATTCCTGTGCACTGTGCTAAGCCTCTCACGTTATGGCACTTACCTGTATTAATTATAACTTGTGACTCTACCAGAGAAATATCATGAAACTTTACCTTCAAAACTTCCTGTGGTGACCCTGCCGATAGCAGTGTTTCTGCCTGTGCACATCTATTACTGGTTTCCTCTGTTAGTGGAGAGAGCTAGAGAGTAGAGGGACAAGACTCCATTTATTATATGATGTAATATACTAGCTGTAGAAAAAACTCAGTGAAGAAATAGTAATTAGAAGCCAGAGTGTTGAAACAAACAAATTCATATGTGCAATTTATGGTTAGACGATGTTGGTGATTTGTGTGCATTCCCTTCGCCAATTTTTGCTCTTGGAAGGTTTGTACAAATAGTAGCATTGGCAAGATGACTATTGATTGTAAGCAAAGAACTTTTTATTGAAATAAAATACCTGAATTTTGTTATTTATTTCAGTGTGTCGTACCCACCCCTACTCACCCTGTAGTGCTGGCTGGCCTGGAACTTGGAATGTAGACCAGGCTGGCCTCAAACTCTGGCCTCCAGAGTGCTGGAATTGGAGTATTTATACTTTTTGTGCTGGCCTGAGAAGACTCTGTAAATGCCTTGTCTAAAGTAACAAAATACATTAGTGCCCAGAAAGTAGGAAAGAAGGTACAGAGTAATCTGCTCTGTGTGCCTGACTGTTCTCTACTTAGGCTCTAGGAAATAACCAGCATGCAGAGATCTTGTTTGAGAAGTCCCTGATATGCTCCTCTTTCTCTGGTTTTGTTGTTGTTGTTGTTTTGGGTTGTTGTTGTTGTTGTTTTGATGCCAAACGTCATTTATTGAAGGAGGGAGGAGGTCTTAAATACAGGCTTACAGCACAATGGGAGAACCCCAGAGGGCAGAAGTTTGCTACCCATGTTTTACAATCTTGCATCTAAGCTGTTAACGCCCATTATTCAGGACACACAGACAAGGAACTTCCCTTAAGCATTCAGGAGGGTGGAACCAGCAGGGAAGTAGCATGGGGAGGATATCAAGGTCAAGGTCAGCAAGCAAGGCAACGCTTACCCAAAACGAGGGGGGGGGGCCTACTGGTCTCCCCTTTTACTAAAAAATGAGCTTTTTTTGGTTTTGGTTTTTTGGTTTTGGTTTTGAGACAGGTTTTCTCTGTGTAGTTTTGGAGCCTGTCCTGGAACTCATTCTGTAGACCAGGCTGGCCTCAAACTCACAGAAATCCTCCTGCCTCTGCCTCCCAAGTGCTGGGATTAAAGGCGTGCGCCACCACTGCCAAGCTTTCTCTGAGTGTTTTTTGAATATAGAAAATATACTTATAGTATCATTCTGTGGGAGGTTTTTTTTCCCATAAGTTTTAATAGTCTTACCATTTTGTGTCCCTTGATGGCTTTGAATTTCCTGTGTTCAAATGATGATCTTGCAGCTCTGTTTCACTAGTGCTGAGATTGTAGGTCCGTGCCAACACATCCTGCTCTGTGGAAGATTTGTAGTTCTACAACTTATTTGTTAAATATTACGTTGTTTCCTGTATCTTCTTTAAAAAGGCAATAAAAGCTTATTTAAAGTTCTTCCATTTTTGGTTTATGACTCGTTGCCTATAACACTGTCTTCTTTTCTTTGTTTCCTGTCAGGACGCCTGAACAATGTCCGAGTGTTGTTTCTTTGTTGTCAGAGAGTTACAATCCTCATGTGCGCTATGGAGCTGCCATGGCTCTGGGGATCTGCTGTGCTGGCACGGGAAACAAGGTGAGGCCCAAAAGCAGGGGGGTCGCTCCTTTCCTGGCACCAGGCTTTTCCGCTGCAGAAAAGGGTATGAAACAGCTGTGAGAACACAGATGCAGTGGGATCTCTGAGACTGAGCTTGACACACACAGAACTTCACAGTGCTCCCCACTCTACTGTGTCACAGGGCCTGAGGCCTCCTAAGAACAAGCTGTGATGCTCATGGACAGCCGGTGATAACCGCTCTGTCCTGTCACAAGGTTATTCTCTCTGTTTAATTAGTACTGTGGAAATGAGATTGCTGTCTGAAGCCAGCCAAAATTAACTCCTTTCTTGTTATTTTTAATTATATGCATGTGTGCATGCCTGTGTGTAGGTATGTGTATGTGAGTGAAGGTGCTGTGAAGGCCAGAAGCATCAGATTTCCCAGATGGCTGTAACATACAATCTTTTTTTTTTTTTTTTAAGATGTGTAACTCTTTTTTTTTTTCTTTTTCTTTCTTTCTTTCTTTCTTTCTTTATTTACACAGTGTTCTTCCTGAAGCCATAAGAGAGCACCAAATTTCATTATAGGTGGTTGTGAGCCATCATGTGGTTGCTGGGAATTGAACTCAAGACCTCTGCAGCCAGTTGTCTTAACCTCTGAGCCATCTCTCCAGCCCAACATACAATCTTGATTCACATCATTAATGTAATCACTATACTTTGCCTCAAGTAGCCATACATCTATCTTAGGCACCTTGGGTAGACCTTTCTTTTAACTCAGTATTTTTTTTTTATGTTTTGCCTGCTTGTATGTCTATATACCTCCCACATGTAGTGCTTGTGGAGGCCAGAAATAGGCATTGGGTCCCTTGGAGCTGGAGTTACAGATCAATTGTGAGCTGTGCGTGGGTGCTGGAATTGAACCCAGGTCCTCTAGAAGAGCATCTAGTGGCACTATGGTGTTCCTACCCACACACGCACACACACACACACACACACACACACACACACACACACACACACACTAATAAGTTAATTTTTTAAAAGAATATTTAGAGCTGGGGCTAGAGAGATGGCTCAGTGGTTAAGAGCACTGGCTGCTCTTCCCAGAGGACCCAGGTTCAATTCTCAGCACCCACATGGCAGCTCACAACTGTTTGTAACTCATATTGCAGGGGATCCAACACCATCACACAAATGTACATACAGGCAGTGCACATAAAACACCAGTGCACATAAAAATAAAGTCAATTCCTTTAGAAAAGGAATTTTTAGAGCTGTTTTATTTTCTTCTGGTGTTTTGTCTCATTCTGGTTGTCCTGCTTTCTCTCTCTCTCCTCTCTCCCCCTCTCTCTCCCTCCCCCCCTCCCTCCTTCTCTCCCTCTCTAGGCAGAGTCCTGCTGTGTTGCTCAGGCTGGCCTCAAACTCAGAATCTTCCTGCTTTAGCTTCTCAAGTGCTGTAATTACAGGACTATATCACCATAACCAGCTTCCTGTTCTTTTTTTATAAGCACTTACTGCCACCTCACATCCTTTTATAACTAGCTTAATATCTGTGTCCCCTCTACTGAAACATAAGATCCTGTGAGCAAAATGTTCACTGCTAGAATGGTAATCGTACTTGCACTTGATTTATTAGGGAGGAATGTCTTATATAAACAACTGTGAAGACAGGCATGGTAGCCCATATATATCTCTAGTCCTGGTATTTGGAAGGCAGAGGCAGTTAGATCTTTGTAAGTTCAAGGCCAAGTTTCAATCAGAGGATAGCTTGCTATATAGTGAGACCCTGTCTCAAAAAAAAAAAAAAAAAAAAGTGTATATCAGAGCTGTAAGATGACTCCATGGTTAAGAGCACAGACTACACTTGCAGTGATCATAATTTGTTCCAGCACCACATCAGGTAGCTCACAGTACCTTTTAACTCCATCTCTGGGAAATTCCACACCTTCCTCTGGCCTTCAAAGGTACCTGAATACATGTGCATATACTCACCCCCAACTTTATATACACATAATTAAAATGAAATGTTTTTTTTTAAAAAATACGTGGATTGTGGTAGTGCATGCCTTAATCCAGTACTCAGGAGTCAGAGGCAGGTGGATCTCTTGAGTTTGAGGCAGCTGGTCTATAGAGTGAGTTCCAGAACAGCAGGGTTACATAGAGGAACCCTGTCTTGAAAAAGATAAGAAAAAAAAAATGTGTCTTCATTTTAATTAAATCACTAAGTGTAAGAGTTTTCTTTGTTGTAAGTGGGAGGAATACACGCCTGTCACCTCACCTGTAAAGGTCAGGCTAGCTTGCAGGAGTCAGTTTTCTCCTTCCATGGGAGTCCTGGGAATCAAGCTCAGGTTTTCAGGCTTACCAGCAGGCTCTGTCCCTGCTGAACTGTCTCACTAGCTGCTCTCTCTCCCCCTCTCTCTCTCTCTCTCTCTCTCTCTCTCTCTCCCTCTCTCTCGTATACATACGATCTGTAAATAAAGGTAGGAGACAGTTGGGTGTTTTGCTAAGTATTTTTCCTCTTAGACTTTTAATTTACATTTAGCTCAGCTCTCGTAAGTTAAATGCAAATTGGATCTTTTTCTTTCCATATTATTCTAAACTTAATATGATATCTAGAAGCAAATGTTCTTTGAAACATGGCATCTGACAAGTTAATACAATGAAAAATTTTTATTACTCATACTAAACAAGTCTGCTTTATTTCTAGATAATTTGTGTGACAGAGGTATCTGTACATAGCTGAAAGAGATTTGACATTTGGTAACTTTTATTTAAGAAACTTAGCCGGGCAGTGGTGGTGCATACCTTCAATCCCAGCACTCGGGAGGCAGGGGCAAGTGGATCTCTATGAGTTCGAGGCCAGCCTGGACTACAGAGCAAGTTCCAGGACAGCCAGGGCTACACAGAGAAACCCTGTCTCAAGAAACAAAAAATAAAAAAACCTTAAACATTGCCCTACTCTAGAATATATCCTTGAAAGTGATGAATTTGAAATTACAGCCATCTCAGTTTCACTTAAAGTTTTGTTTGTGTTTTTGTTTGTAATGATTTCAGGAAGCAATTAATTTACTAGAGCCAATGACAAATGACCCTGTGAACTACGTGAGGCAAGGGGCTCTGATAGCTTCAGCTCTTATCATGATCCAGCAGACCGAAATCACTTGTCCAAAGGTGAGCAAAGAAACTCTAGAGGGGAGGTGGTTTGGCCTTTTCTCTAGTAATTTATCTTAATCACTGAAAGTAAGAAAAATGCGCACTTTAAGGGCAACAGACTAAAACATTGTAATTACATAATTTTCCTTGGTATGTGTTTTATAAACTTAAGATGACTTTGTTAAGTATATAACATGCTTAAAAATTATAACTCATGAGGTAAAATAACAAAATCAACTTTTTGTTTGTTTTGATATTTTGTTTTTGCCTCTCCATGTGCTTCAAATAGATGTAAAAGGACTGATTCAGTCCCCTGTTAGAGAAGCAGATTCAAACAATCTGGCTTTTCTGCCCCAGCCTTCTGAGGTAGTGGAACATCCTACCTTCACTTTCTGTGTATATCCAACCTCGGTCTTAAAGTATGCATCTGCATTCTTAACCCTTCTAGGAAATCCTGGGCAGGGTGTCAGTGGCTCAGCTAATGACTATGCCTGTCACTTTTAGATGTTAGATTCAGTGCATAGTGACCTCTGATTATGAGTCCTCCAAGTGGTCCCTCTGAATCCTTTCTCTGGATCTATGCTGAGGAGAAAGACACCCCAGCTTTCCTCATGGAGGTGGTCCTCATAGGCTGCACCTCCTCTGGGTTAACCATAACAGATTTTGAGGCACCGATTTAAAACTTCCCTAATGACAGTCTCCTGTACCTCATGTTAGTCTTTACTGTGCAGTGCTTCTGGACACAGCCAAAACATCTCATTCTGTGAAGAACAGAAAGTGCATATGTATTATTTGTATATTCTGAAATTATCAGTAGAAGTGTAAGCCACTGATAGTGCGCAAGTGGTACCTATCTGTAATCTTAGCCTCTCAGGAGGCTTGGCTACAGGGGGTTTCAAGGCCAGCCTGAACCATTTATAAAGACCCTAACTTAGTATTAAAACAGATGAGGCAGAGGTGGGTGGGGCTCAGTGGTGAAGTGATATGTGTTGGCTTAATGTCCAGTACTGAGAGAGAGAGAGAGAGAGAGAGAGAGAGAGAGAGAGAGAGAGAGAGAGAGAGAGAGAGAGAGAGAGAAACTTAGGCTGTGCCCTTAATACTGTGTTTAGATTTCTAGAGCATTTAGCAGCCTTGAATTGATTGTGTGTATATCTGAGCAGCAGTTAAAAACAAAACATTAACTGGCGGTGGTGGCGCACGCATTTAATCCCAGCATTCAGGAGGCAGAGGCAGGCGGATCTCTGTGAGTTTGAGTCCAGCCTGGAGCTGGTCTACAAAGTGAGTTCCAGGAAAGGCGCAGACTACACAGAGAAACCCTGTCTTGAAAAAAAAAAATTGCTAACAGAAAAAAAAAAATGTGTGGTAGCAACTGCAAGTTGTTACAGCACCTAAGAGACAGGGATGTCCCAAGTTCAAGGCCGGCCTGGACAACATAGTGAGACAGTTTCTTAAAGGAAACAAAAAAAAGGAGAGGAAAGGGGCCAGGCCAGTAGCCTCTCTCCTCTCTCCGGCCTCAGAAGCAGGCACGGAGCATCTTTATTTTAAGCAGAGGAGAGTTAGGAAAGAGGAGCACACTTGCCAGACTCGGCAGTATCCTTCTGCCTCTACAGAGCTTGGTCTGACAAACCTTTAGTTTCTAAGCAGCCACAGTCATTTTGTCTCCATTACCCAATGCTTTTCTCAAAATCATATTCAGGATTTCTGAAAGTTGCACGTAGACTGACTTCTCATCCTGTTTTTCCCAGGAATTGCTTAATATACCATGTCTTCTGGAACATAAACATCTCTGCAAACACAAACCACATTTCTTCATGCTTTAAATATAGCAGCTATCATATGAGTAGCTTTTATTTCTGCTTTTGATGTTGTACTGAGCCTTTGGAGGTTATCCAACTGAGAAATGTCATTAAAGACTGTACCTCCTCAAATTGTCATATGTAAATATTTACCCACTTGGACCTCACATATTGCTTTCACATTGCTTCTATTGTCAACTAGACAAAAGTTTGCCGCCTTCATATCCTGGCTATAGAATTTCAGTAAGGTATGGGAGCTGGGAATGAAGGCCTGAGTTTGGACCACACCACCCATGTAAAAGTCACACAAGGCCACAAATGCACCTGAAACTTCGCATTGTGAGGACAAAACAGGAGGGTCTCTGGGGATTACAGCTGCCAGCCTAACTCCAGATTCAGTGAGAGACCTGTCTGCAGGGAGTGAGGCAGAGGGTGAGAGAGTGGGATGTGTGGCACTCTTCTCTGGCCTCTATGCACATGCCACACACACACACAATAAATTAATCAATTAAAATGAAGCTGGTGTGATGGTATCTGATTGTAATCTTAAGAGCTCAAGGCCAGCCTGCATCAGTAAGTCTGAGGCTGTCCTGGGCTACATGAGATCCTATTTCCAAAAAAAAAGAGAGAAGAAAGGCAGAAAGAAGGAAGACAGGAACAAACTTCAGAATTTCAGAGCTGATGGTGGTGTCACATGCCTTTAATCCTAGCACTCAGGAGGCAGAGGCAGGCAGACCCCTGGGTTCAAGGCCAGCCTGGTCTACAGAGCAAGTTCCAGAAGAGCCAGGGTTACACAAAGAAACCTATCTAAAAAAAAAAAAAAGAAGAAGAAAGAATTTCAGTGTTTTTTAGTAGTCATGACCTCAAACTAACAGTGGCAAAATCCTTTTGAAGTAGAATAGAATAACTGTAGTTTTTTGTTTTTCTTGTTTAAATTGACTCTAAGAAATGTCAAATTTAGAAAAAACATAGACAAGGTACAGCTGTTTAAGTAATTGATTTTTTTTTTTTTTTAAATAATTGAATGGAGTCTTAACTGGCATGAACAAATAAAGTACTCTCCTATCCTCAGGTTATATCAGAATAATGAATTCTAATTAAGAACATTTAAGGAGCTGGAGAGATGGCTCAGAGGTTAAGAGCACTGACTGCTCTTCCAGAGGTCCTGAGTTCAATTCCCAGCACCCACATGGTGACTCACAGCCATCTGTAATGATATCTGGCACCTCTTCTGTATACATAATAAATAAATAAATCTTTAAAAAAAAAAAATGTAAGAGTTAACTAAGCCGGGCAGTGGTGGCGCAGGCCTTTAATCCCAGCACTCGGGAGGCAGAGGCAGGTGGATCTCTGTGAGTTTGAGGCCAGCCTGGTCTAAAAAGCGAGCTCCAGGAAAGGCGCAAAGCTACACAGAGAAACCCTGTCTCAAAAAACAAACAAAAAAAAAAGGAGGGTTGAGGATTTAGCTCAGTGGTAGAGTGCTTGCCTAGCAAGCACAAGGCCCTGGGTTCGGTCCTCAGCTATTTGGGCGGGCGGGCGGGGGGGGGGGGGGGGGGGGGGGGGGGGGATAGTTAACTAGTAACAAGCCTGAGGTGGGCAGTGGTTGCGCACGCCTTTAATTCCAGCACTCAGAGGCAGAGGCAGGTGGATCTCTGAATTCAAGGCCAGCCTGGTCTACAAAGTGAGTTCCAGGACAACAAGGGCTAAACAGAGAAAAACAACAACAACAAAAAAAGACCATTTAAGTAGTGCTGGCAAGATGGCTGAGTGGATAAAGGCACCTGCCAGCAAGCCTGAGTTCTGTCCCCCAATCCCACATAATGGAGGGGAGAGCTGACTCCTGCAAGTTGTCCTGCGACTTCCACATGTGCATTGTGGCACTCATGCACCCACACATACAAACACATAAATACTATGTAATAAAAATAAATTTTAAAAATAAAAAATTGAAATGTACCTATAGCTGCTAGCTCGGCAGTTAATATAAATTGGGTGGTCAAATGTAAATGTTTACACACTGACTACAAAAGCAAAACTATGTCTGATAATGTCTTTTTTTTTTTTTTTTTGGTTTTTTCGAGACAGGGTTTCTCTGTGTAGCTTTGCGCCTTTCCTGGAACTCACTTGGTAGCCCAGGCTGGCCTCGAACTCACAGAGATCCGCCTGGCTCTGCCTCCCGAGTGCTGGAATTAAAGGCGTGCGCCACCACCGCCCGGCTAATGTCTATATTTTTAAAGAGAACAAAATTCTCAATTCCCCAGAATTCTACCTTTTCAAATCAGTACCTGAAATTAATGGAAACAGCTCAAACACAAACATCAGGGAATTAAGAATTATATTCTAGGGATAGAAAGATGGCTCTTCAGTTAAGAGCACTGGTTGCTCCTCCAAAGGACCCAAGTTCAATTCCCAGCACCCACATACAACTGCTCCATTCCCAGTGGATCTAACACCCTCTTTGGGCTTCCTTGGGTACCAGACACACACATTGTGCAGAGATTTATATGCAGGCAAAACATGTATGTGTATATACATATATATATGATTAAAAACAGAATAACCACTCCTTCCTCAAAGAAATGCAAAAGAAAATGGGCTTGGATATTTTGTAAGATTCATAATGGAAATCTGAAGTGTTTGTGTGATATTACATCATAGTTCTAACACTTAGCCTGCACATTGTGCTCTTGGTTTAAGTAATTCCAGTATATCTTTGCCTTGTTTATATCAGTTTCTTACTTCTTTACACCCACAAACTTAAACCCAGGATCATAGGCACGCTTCTGTATTATTATAGACAGAATTTTGAAAGTTTAAAGTGCATACTTAACTTTTTAATGGGTTCTTGGAGCTATTTTCTCTCAAAAACCTAATCTCTCTTCATAGTAATGTAGTATATAAAAAGATGAAAAAAAATTACAATATAAAAATAAGCTCCCGGGGCTGGAGAGGTGATGGCTCATCCATTAAAAGTCCTTACTGCTCTAGCAGGGGATCCATGTTCAATTCCCAGCAGCTCACTAACCTCCCTAACTCTAGCTCCAGCATATCCAATGCTCTGTTCTGGCCTCTGAGATACACATGTGCACATAAGTAAAGTAAATTGAGAACTAGTAATGATGAAATCTAGTGCTCTTCTTTGCCTATATCATTTAGCCTCTGATCTGGTGCAAAGAACCTCCTCCCACCACTGACACGTGTGTGCTGTCCCACCACTGACAAGTACCTGTTTTAGAAGTAGGATTGTGTTTAGCCAAGCGTGTTAAACTCTTTACTTCTAAAATGAAATTACAGTTTGATTAGTTAGGCTTTTGTTGACTATTATGTTTCATCATAAATGAATCCAAAGAATTTTAATTCTTTTCCCTTGATTGAAAAATAGCATTTCCTCTTCCAGAAGTATAAGATTCACATTCAGAATGTGATAAATACTTTAAATGCATAACTTTGTGCCAGAGAGACGGCTTGGCAGCTGCAGGCACTTGCCACCGAGCCTGATGACCTAAGTTTGATCCTTGAAACTGCACTCCCAAACTTGTTTTCTAACCTACACACACACACACACACACACACACACACACACACAAATGCTCCCAATATGTTCTTTTTAAAAGCTAGAATTGTTTTTTTTTAATGTAAGTTTAAGGAAGTTAGGTTTTAAATACTCATTTCTGTAGAAAAATGTTGTTATAAGCGTGCAGTTTTATTAGATATTTAAGATATAAGGCACTATCATAGACAGGTGGTAGTGGCAGAGTCACAGCACTTGGGAGGCAGAGGCTGGCGGATTAATTTGAATTTGAGGCCAGCCTGGCTACAGACTGAGTTCCAGGATGGCAAGAGCTATACAGAGAAACCCTGTCTCAAAAAAAAACAAAAAGGAAAGGAAAAAGACACTATCACATAGTTAAAATTAATAAAGTTGAGATGAAAACTGAAAATATGTGAGATTGTGATAACAAGTTTTCATTTTTGCATGGCTGTGAATAAAATACTTCATGGAAACCATCTGGGCTCATGGTTTTGAGGATTTTAATTCATAGAAAGAAGACATGGCAGAGTGACTCTTTCCATGGCAGCAAGAGTATGTGGGTGTGGCTATTTGCATAGCAATGGACCGGTTAGCAGACAGTGAGACCAGAACCAGGGGTATGGCTATAACCCAGTGATTCTCAACCTGCGGGTTTCAACATCCTACATATCAGATATTTACATTATGATTCATAACAGTAGCAAAATTACAGTTCTAAAGTAGTGAAGGGGATGTGCTCTGCAGAAGAAATGGTTCTAGAGAATTTTGTTCCTTTCTGATTTTATACCCACCACTGACACGTACCTGTTTTAGAAGTAGGATTGTGTTTAGCCAAGCGTGTTAAACTCTTTACTTCTAAAATGAAATATATAAAGTTTAGTGCAGAACATGGTAAATTTTTTAAATTCATGATAGAGTTTAGAAACTTGTGCATAATAGAACATGTAGATCATAGGCACAGAAAAATCTAAATTTTAAGCTAATATTTTCCACAAGTTCTACTTTTTTTGAGGGAGCATGTATTGGCATTCTTTCGGTTTACTGTTTTTTGAGACAGATGGCTCCCTGTGTAGTTTAGGCGGGCTTCCACTCTCAGGTGACAGGGTTGTTAGTATGTGCCTCTTTGCCTGGCCATGGAGCCATCCTGTTCTGAACAGTGAAGTGAAGTTAGAAAACCATGATGTGATAAGATTGTATTTAAACTCTCCTTTGTAATGTACATACAACGCTTTGTCTAGTGTTTGTTTTTATAAGTTCATGAGGTGTTTTTTTTTTTTTTAGCCTTTAGCATATAACATTTCCATCCTATATAAGGTAATGTAAGTATTCATCTAAAGTAAGTTCAGAATGAAAGGAATTTGACCTGTTGAGCTGTGAAGACATCAAACCTTAGGATACTTAGGATTATTTGTGAATTCAGTGATGATTTAGTCATACTGGATTTTATAGTTTAAAGAGGGAAGGCTGGAAGTGCATGACTTAGTAGTGACTGTGCGCATTTTATTCCCCCAGTGCAGTTACTGCTTACTGTGAATAAAGCGGAGAGCGATCTTTAAGAAGTCTTGTTTTGTTAGCAGTGTTTAGGTAGCAGAGCTAATGGTCCAGAGGGTAGTAAGATTCTGCCTCCATAAGACATTGCTTACTGAAGTATGAAATGCCTCATATTTATGTGACCACGTATTGCTTCCAGTATTCTTTAGAACATGGATGAGGTGGTTGCTATGATCCTCAAAGAGACAGGGAAAAACTAAGGCGTAGAAAAGCTAGTAAGTGGTCAGACACAGTGTGATATATACCTGTAGTCCCAGCCACCAAAGAGGCTTCAGCAAAAGGATCATTTGCACTCAGGAGTTCAAGACCTAGACCACACCTTTCAAGAAGACCCATCTGAAAAGAAAAGGGACACAGGACACAAAACAGACTAGTCATTTACCCAAATGGCTTCCAAGAACAGAGAGAGTCATATGCCAGGACTGCCTGTGCCCTATCTCTGCCCAAACAATTAAGTCACTTTATTCATTAAGAATATCTTTTTTTTTATAAATAAATCTTTATTTATTTTTTCTTTTCTTTTCTTTCTTTTTTTTTTTTTTTTTTTTGGTTTTTTTTGTTTGTTTGTTTGTTTTGTTTTTGTTTTTTTCGAGACAGGGTTTCTTTGTGTAGCTTTGCGCCTTTCCTGGAACTCACTTGGTAGTCCAGGCTGGCTCATTAAGAATATCTTATAAGCATTTTTATGTGAAAGTAAATATAGTAATTTCAGGAAAATACTAAGGCATACAAAAATTACTGGTAATCTCACCCTAAGTTGAACCTTAAGAGTACTTACTGATTTTGACCAAGTCTTCGGAAACTGATGTGTGTTCAGAATGTATATCTTTAATGTGTATGAATACACTCACACTCTGAGGGAAGGGTTGTTTCCTTAAGGTAGAACTGAAGGGCTGTACCTGTCAGGAGATCAACTCGGTTGACAGTAAGCAGCATAGCTGTAATTCCAAGTGCAGCAAAGCCTTAGTGTTTGCCTGGACTGTTTGGCCTGCTGACTGGCTGGTGCAGAGTGAAGTCTTATTCAGCATTCCCTTGAGTCTGAATCATCCACTGCGGAATGAGGACTGAAAACAGCTGGTACTCCCACACTAGGAAGTCAGAACACTGATTTCAAGCACAGAATTGTTCTGCCTTCACATCTGGTCCATCTCCCTCTTCTAAATGTCTTGAAATTGAGAGCTGAATCTCAATACCATTAGCGCAGTTTATTGGGTGCTCTTTAATGGCACAACAAATGAACAGAGTTAGACCATAATTTTTCTTCTTGCTTCTTCAGGTTAATCAGTTCCGGCAGCTGTATTCCAAAGTCATCAATGACAAGCATGATGATGTCATGGCCAAATTTGGCGCTATTCTGGCTCAAGGCATACTGGATGCAGGTAAATATTCTTAGGTCTTCCAGATGTATTATGTAAATCTAATGAAACAGCTAATCTAATGTTCTCTATGACATCATGGAAATTGAGTCTGAAGCAAATTATTCCAGGGTAGAACTTGAGGAGTGTATAGTTTCCAGAGACAATTTTCATTTATTCAAACACAAACATGCATTTGAATGCTAATCATTCCCCTGCACTCACACATACACACTGTTCCCTCTTGCCTCTCTGCCAAAGATTGAATGTAGAACATCACATGTGCAGTGTAATTACACCACAGAGTGTGTATCACCCTTTTTATGTTTTTTCTGAGAGAGGGTGTAAGTTGTTCTGGTGGCCTTGAACATGCTATCCTCTTGCCTCAACCTCTTACAAGTATCTCATGATCAGAATCAGCTGGTTTTACTGTTTATCATATTCGTCTTCAGAAAACGTGTTGAATCAAGAATTAAATGTTGGGGGCTGGAGAGATGGCACCGACTGCTCTTCCAGAGGTCCTGAGTTCAATTCCCAGCAACCACATGGTGGCTCACAACCATCTGTAATGAGATCTGGCGCCATCTTCTGGCGTGCAGGCACACATGCAGACAGAACACTATACATAATAAATAAATTAATTAATTTAAAAAAAAAAAGAATTAAATGTTACAATTTTCCTTTTGTGGGGCTGGAAAGATGGCTAAGTGGTTAAGAGCACTTTCTGCTCTTGCAGAGGACCCATGTTCAGTTCCCAGCACCCACATCAGGTAGGTCACAACCACCTGTAGCTTGAGTTTCAAGGGTTCAGCTCCCTCTTCTGGTTTTGTGAGCATCCCACATGGTACATATACATACATGTAAGCAAAACACTCATACACCTAAAATAAACCACTGGGCACAGCCTTTACTCCCAGCACTCAGGAGGCAGAAGCCCTGGTCGAATTTCTGTGAGCTCAAGGCCAGCCTGATCTACATAGTGAGTTCCAGGACAGCCAGGGCTACAAATTGAGACCCTGTCTCAGAAAACAAAAAATAAATCACCAGCTGCTTCTTCCCTTGTGCAGGACCTAGAGATCTTAGTTTCATCTCAATGGGTTGCTCTGCTCATGGTTTTCCTCTTTCTCCACAGGTGGTCATAATGTCACGATCTCCTTACAGTCCAGGACTGGGCACACTCATATGCCTTCTGTGGTTGGCGTCCTTGTCTTTACCCAGTTCTGGTTCTGGTTTCCCCTTTCACACTTCCTGTCATTGGCTTATACCCCTACCTGCGTCATTGGCCTTAACAAGGACTTAAAGGTACGTCTGTGAATCCTGAGCTTTGTGGGTATCCTTATCATAGTGACCCCCCCATTCCTAAAGCTTCCTGTGGACTTGAAAGATGACATTGTAGGCGGCATACTTTTGTTCAGTCTGAGCCAGTCCTTAGCCTTGCAGAGGACAGTGTGTCTGGAAGTTTTCAAAGAGAGCTTTACTAGCTGTGTGACACTGGACACGTCTTCTGAGAGGGATGATGGGGGGGGGGCTTAGTACAAAAATATGAAGAGATTTCATAAGCCATTCTTTGTATTTTGGTGTTTTGATTTGATTTTTTTTTGCAACAGGGTCTCACTTTATAGCCCTGGCTGGCCTGGAATTCACTATGTAGACCAGGCTGGCCTTCAACTCACAGAGACTTGCTTGCTTTTTCCTCCAGAGCACTGGGATTCCAGGCCTGTGCCACCATGCTTGGCCACTTTAATCCAAAGACAGCAAGAGGTTCAACATAATTCAGTAGCACTGTTGGTTCACTCTTTGAGGGTTTATTTTAGGCATATTTAAAAGCAGTTTGGTGAAAAATTTCCTGAGGATATTTAACTCAATCTCGTGTGTACAACAAAGCTGACTATATCATACTCTTTGTAAAGTATATATCTCCCATAAAGATATGTTCTATAGATTGACTAAGGAAAACAAGCTCATGATAAGGGTCTAGGGGATGATCCTGTATAGTCTCCAGCCACACAGATAGCGCAGAGGTCATGAGGCTATTAACCACATCTGCTCCCAGCCTTCTGAGTGGAAAACAGATTCTACATCTCTCTTTGAAGAGACAACCCTGTGGTGTTTAACATTCCTGGTTCCCCTAGTGCTTATCTGTGAGCACAAGGCCTCCTCTCCTACTTAACAAAGAATTGTTAGCATAAGGAAAAGAAGCACAGGGCAGTAGCCTTCGTAGTGGCAGACAACAAGACCAGCAGTGAGCAGTCAGGGAGTCTGGCAGAACAGAATGATCACAGAGGTTAGAATAGGTGCTACATGCCCTGGCATCACAATTCGTAATCACATTTTTAATAGGGTTTGTGATAAGTTTTTTTTCTCAGCCCTGTGACCTGATGATTCATCTTGTTCTTCTTTAAAGGTTAAAAGCTTTTGGACCTTTAAATACTTACAGTCTGTCATCACTGTTGTTAAGATGTTTTGTTAAATTTTCAGAATGGAAAATTTCTAAGCTCAAATTTGTCTTAATTAAGTAATTCCTTATATTAATACTTCATTATAGCTATATGACTAGTTATTCTTGATTAAGTATTTCAATATTAAAACTGCTCACAGTTGCAAATATTCATCATCTTTATTTCTCAAAACAACAGTATGTTGTTTTCCTAATCCCTGGTATTTAACATTGTCTGTCGTTCAACCTCCTGTGTCATCTTTGGAGGCTTGCAGTCTGCCCAACATTATACTGTTTTCACTCTTCTCAATGAAAGTGAGATAGACAAGATAAGTTCCTGTAATAGTGGTGCTTATTACCATTTTTCATCAATGCAAATTAGGTAAGTAAAGAAAGATGTAGGCGAGAGAGCAGATTTGCTCCATTACCAATATGCAGCTAGTTTTCCATTAGGCCCATGTTAGAAAGCACGATTATGTGGTGTAGAAACTGTATACAGACTAACTAGTTGTCAGTGTGGTACAAGGAATGGTCGTGGGAGTTTAGTGAGCAGAAGGAATATATAGCACTTTCCTAAGTAGGTAACATTGTTCCCATGTTCACAGCGTGAGTAGGACTTAGCCCACTAACACTGAATGACAGAAGAGAAAATTATGCTTGATCAGTGTTAAAGCTTTAGGATCTGTACCAAAATTAATTCACAAGGTTTTTCTAAGAGCGCTAACATGGAACCAGCTCTGTTGTTGAACATTTAACGTGCATGGAAACTTTCTATCTCCCTTTGCGTCCATATGCTTGTTAAAAACAGAATACATAAGTCTTGATGTTATTTCCGTGGAGAGAACAAAAGAGTGTTTTATTTCTTCAGATGCCGAAAGTTCAATATAAATCAAATTGTAAACCATCCACATTTGCATATCCTGCCCCTCTGGAAGTACCAAAAGAAAAAGAAAAGGAAAAGGTATGTTATTTGAGTCTTTAAGTAACATTTATTCTTGTTAGAGAAGCTACTGACTGTTTAAAGGGATTCAGTTTTTAAAATCTGGTTAGTTGGTTGTTTTGAGTAGGGTCTCACTATGGGGTCTTAGCTAACCTGGAACTTAATAGTATATCAGACTGACCTCAAACTCAGAGTCCGCCTGGCTCTGCCTCCAAGGTACAAAGATTAAAGGCCTGTACCATCATGCTGCACAACTTTAATTATGTGTATGTGGGGGGTATTCATCTTAAGTGTGGGTGCCCACAGAGACTAGAGACATGAGATTGATCATTCTGGAGCTGGAGTTACAGACAGTTGTGAGCTGCCTGACATGGATGCTGGGAACCAGACTTGGGTTCTTGGAAGAATAGTGTGTGCTCTTAACGGTTGAGCTATGTCTTCAGCCTTGTTCTATTTTATTGGAGAGTGTGGGTGTGTGGGTGTGCGTGCCTGCGTGTGGGCTCTCAAAGACAAGAAGAGGGCATCGATCTCTTCTGGAGCTAGAGTTACAGTCAGTTGTCAGCAGATCTGCCTGACATGGATGCTGGGACCCAAGCTCAAGTCCTCCGGAAGAGCAGCATGTGCTCTTAGCTGCTGAACCGTCTCTCCAGTCCAAACCTTGTTTGGGTTTTTAAAGCAAACTTGTGGTAATAGCTAACATTAGACATAAATGTAAATTAATGGGCCCCATGACACAAGAGTTGCAACACGCAAAAGTTTGCTCTGCTCTGATAGTACCTCTTACACTAAAACTTCAGCATTTTCTACACACACTGATCTACATCCTCTGTCTTACTGTACCAGTATTTTCAATGTATAACTTTTCACCAAAGCTACAGAGCAATGTATATATCTATATTATTTCTTTTATCTGATATACATTTAAGGACATTTTTTGATACACTACAGATGAGGGTACAATAAAGTTGTTTATGTATATACTTGTGTTCTTGTGCAAGTGTATCTGTCACTTAGAATAGTAGGTGTGGAATTGTGTGGTCAAAAGTAACTCATGCTTCGGGACAGTGGTGGCGCACGCCTTAATCCCAGCACTCAGGATGCAGAGACAGGCAGATCTCTGAGTTCAAGGCTATCCTGGTCTACAGAGTGAGTTCCAGGACAGCCAGGGCTGTTATACAAAGAAACCATGGGGGTGGGGCAAATTAGGTAATATGCATGAAAATAATAACATGAATAAAACTAACTTCACCAATAGTTTTGAACACACTCACTGATACATTGTAAGGAATAATCATTTACAGAGCTGTACTGTCTATGGCATTATGCTTAATAAAACAAGCAACCTTTTCATAATGCTTATGTGGTCAAAATTGTTCCTTAAAATAATGTTTCATATTAAGTATTTGTTGATTTTGCTTTAAGTTTTGTGTATAAGTAGAGCTAATTTTACAACTGACCACATTCAAGGTAGCAACTGTTGAATAACCTTACACAACACATTTATTACTTCATTTTATTTATTTATTTTTATGGTTTTTTCAAGACAGGGTTTCTGTGTAACAGCCTTTGTTGTCCTGGAACTGACTTTGTAGACCAGGCTGGCCTCGAACTCACAGAGATCCACCTGCCTCTTCCTTCCAAGTGCTGGGATTAAAGGCATGCGCCACCACTGCCTAGCTTATTACTCCATTTTCAAAGTGTTGTTTCCCCTTTGATTTCAAGTGAGATTCATCAGGGAAGACTGATCCTAGCTAACTGTTGTGTATTACCATTTCAAGGTGTCCAGTTATGAGAACATCTCTATGACCAAGAATTTTCCAGTGTTTTCCCCATAAAGCCAGTAAGAACATAGCACTTAAGTCTGTGTCTCAGAAGTAGATGACAGCCAATTCACACCCAAGGCAGATGAGAAAGGGGGGTTGTTTTGGACACAGCCCCAGTAGCTGAAGATGACAGTAGCAACAAATGATGTCCCTTGATGTCCTGCTTGCTTTCCCATTTACTCTCCAGTGGCTTTGTTGTGTATAGTCACTGCAGGAAACAAGGACACGCTCTAGGACTGTTTCCTTTGGGCTTGTTTCTTAGTATGTAGGTGAGAAATTATAACAGTTACAATTTTGATTGTTTCTAGGTTTCCACGGCTGTGTTGTCTATTACTGCCAAAGCTAAAAAAAAAGAAAAGGAAAAAGAAAAAAAGGAGGAGGAGAAGATGGAAGTGGTAGGTGTAACTCAGTGGTCATGCGTAAGCGTTGATACCTGCGGGGTCTAGAGTCCTTAAACACTGCTGTACTCTGCACTTAGGTTTTCATTGCCCTGCTTCCAGAATACAGAGACACATACTTGAAAGAAACTAGAAAACCTGTCTGTATTAGTTAGCTTTTCTTGTTGCTGTGACAATACCTAACCTAAGAGGGTTTGTGCTCAGGGTTTTAAGGGATACAGTCTGTCAGGGCAGGAAGGCGTGGTGGCTGGGGGAGCATGCAGCGTGGCTCGCTCATACCTTAATCAGGAAGCAGAGAGTTAAGGCTGGCAGCAGAGCCGCTCCGCACTTTAGGCCCATCCTCCAGCCGGGCAGGCCCCATGTCCAGAAAGCCCCCAGATGTTCCCGTGCATGAGCTAACAGAGGGCATTTCCCATTCAGACCATAACAGTGTCCATTGGTGGGAAGGCAGATGAGTACAGACAGGAGTGAGTTCAGAGAGAAAGTTACAGCTGAAATAGACTTTGAAGAGCAGGTTCTGAGTAGACAGTGACTTGTAACCCTCTTCCGGTCTCTGCTGGAAGAAACCCTTTTCATCCTTTAAAACGATTCATACCATTCTGACTACTAAGTAGAGTCCTGGGTCGTCTTAGTTGTGCTTTTGTGCCTGGCCGTGTTCTGCAGACTTAGCTGCTGACAGCTCAAGCGGTGGGGCCAGAAGTGGTCCTTTATTGGTTGCCCTTTTCCCAGGATGAAGCAGAGAAGAAGGAAGAGAAAGAGAAGAAAAAGGAACCTGAACCAAACTTTCAGCTGTTGGATAATCCAGCACGAGTCATGCCTGCCCAACTAAAGGTCTTAACGATGACGGAGACCTGCAGATACCAGCCTTTCAAACCAGTAAGTTACCAATGGCTCTTAACTGTGTTTGCTGGTGGGGTATTAATCTATAGGACTCGGTAAGACTGACAGAAGAGGATAAATCCACAAGTCAGTAGTACCTTAAAAAAAATACTCTTGGCAAAAACAAGAACATTCCTGTCAGCTTTATCTAGATGTTTAGAGAGCTTTTCTTTTCTCTAGTAATTCTTTTTTTTTTTTTTTTTTTTTCCCTTGAAGGGGGGGCGGGGCTTCAAGACAGGGTTTCTCTGTGTAGCAGCCCTGGCTGTCCTGGAACTCACTTTATAAACCAAGCTGGCCTCCAACTCACAGAGATCACCCTGCCTCTGCCTCTGCCTCTGCCTCTGCCTCTGCCTCTGCCTCTGCCTCTGCCTCTGCCTCCCAAGTGCTGGAATTAAAGGTGTGCAGTGGCCACCACCGCCACCATCACTGCCACCACCCGGCTCTAGTAATTCTTAAGGACTATTTTCCCTTTTCTGTCACAGATCTAGGCACGTAGCTACTGAGCCAGACACACTGGGCTGAATTTTAACCTTCCATTCATAGGCTTTGTGACTTTGGTCCAAGTGCTAAATGTTTCTTTCTGTTTGCTCCATTTGTAAAATAGGGATTACCTCCTTAACTAATAGGCACAGATCAAAGACATTATACAGCCTAGTGTGGTGGTACACGCCTTTAATCCTAGCACTTGGGAAGCAGGGTTCTAAGACAGCCAGGAATGTTACACAGAGGAAAAAAAAAAAAAAAAAAAAAAAGTTAATTTGCAAGCACTGAGAAACTGGGAACAAGACCTGGCCCTGCCAATAAATGATCACCATCATAATTACAATGTTGTCATAAACACATTGAATTTTAGAATTAAAAAAAAGGATCTTTGTGATAGTCAATTAATCCCAAGCCAGAATGTTTGTTAGAAACAAGTGTATATTGGTTACTTTCTCATTCCTGGGACAGACTCCCTGGCAGAACTCAGTGTGAGAGGATATAGTTCATCATGGTGAGAGAAGCATGGTGGAGTTTGGGGCAGCAGGAGTGAGTGCCTGGGGCTCCTCACGTCTCAGAAGACTAGAAAGTGGAGTCAGGAAGCAGGCCCAGGCTTTGACTCCCAAGGCTTGCCCTTATGTCTGCCAGCTGTGCCTTACATTCCAAAGAATCATAAGCTCCCAAAACAGTACCACCATCTGGGCACTAAGTATTTAAACACAGAAGCCTGCAGGGACATTACACATCCGAACCATGGTGAAATGCTTATCAGAAACTTTACCATGATACTGTCTTTATCATTCAAGTTTTTTGTTACTTTATTTTTGATGGCATTTTGTTTTGTTTGATTTTTTTTTTTTTTTTTTTTTTTTTTTTTTTTTTTTGAGATAAGATCTTACTCTGTAGTCCACTATGGCCTAGAACTCATTTTGCAGCCCAGACTGCCCTTGAACCAATGGGCAGTCCTCCTGACTAGGGCTCCTCAGTGCTAAGATTATAGATGTGGACCTATAATGTTAGTCCTGACCCAGATTTTCTTAAATCTGGAAAGCTAAATCCTGACCAATAGACCAACCCATGCAAGATATCCAGATCTTGAGTCTGTTGTTTGAAATATAGATGAGATTTCCAGATCATCCATGGGAGTAAGTTTATTTTTTATCAAGCCAATGATGAATTGAAAACAACTCTAGTTTTGGTTGTGAGCCAAGGTGTTCCTGACTAGATTATCAGCTTAGACAAAAACAAGAAATGGAAACTGTTATGTGGTGGTTTGAGCTGAAGGTGGGCATGACTGGGTTTGTCTCCCGGCTCTTTTGTTTAGTAGTGTGACTTAGTAACTCCTTTGCATTTCATTGTCTTTTTTTTGTTTGTTTGTTTTGGTTTGGTTTTGGTTTTTCGGGACAGGGTTTCTCTGTGTAGTTTTGGTGCCTGTCCTGATCTCGCTCTGTAGACCAGGCTGGCCTCGAACTCACAGAGATCCGCCTGGCTCTGCCTCCCGAGTGCTGGGATTAAAGGCATGCACCACCGCCCAGCTCATTTCATTTTCTTTAACTGTAAAATTCGTACAGTAATTGCCTCTACTCTAGTGAGACCATGAGGGAGGCATTTCCAGGTCAGTTCCAGTTTGATTGTCCTAGGTGCAGGATTTCTTCAGGTTGATGCAGGTGCTCTCAAGTTTGGTAGAGGTGACTATATGCATTTGTGAATGTATTAAGTTTTGTGCATTAAAGGAGTATATTTTATATTATGTGAATTATTTCTTATCTTAATAAAAGACCACTCCTTCATATGTACATTGAAGAAAGAAATTGCCCTTTAACCCACTCCATACTCTCAATGACAAGGTCATCAATGTGTTCCTCAGATGGTGCATTTTAAAGAAACACTGAAGCTTGGTGACTCATTCCTCTAATCCCAGCACTTGGGATACTGAGGCAGGTGGATCTCTGTGAGTTGGAGTCTGAGCTCCAGGCCAACCACGGCTACATACTAAGACTCCATCTCAGTGCCCCCCCCTCCAAAAAAAAAAAAAAAAAAAAGCACTATGATAATGTCTGTATTCTGCTTCAGCAAGAATTCACCATCTTAAGTTCTTAATAGCCTTTTAGACAACCTGTCTTATCTTCTCCTTAGTGAATGAATCAGCATTAATCAATCTAAAATGTGGTATGGTTATAAACAGCTTCTGGTTATGTGGATTGTGTAGCAGAGTGTGAGTGAGATCATTAGTTCTGGTGAGCATATTGTAGAAGTTAGAACCCATAGCTAGAGGTTTCCAGAAACTTGGAAGTCCTCTTCTGAGTGGATATTTTATTCTGCTTGGAGGTTCATCTCCATTTGCTCCACCAGGAATTCACATAAACTTTTAGGCCATGGAGGATGAGGGCAGTGGTCATATTCTCTGATGTTCTTAGGCTGTTGGTAATCAAGGCAGAGTCCATTCATAGAAGAAAAGCAAACTGTTTAAGGGAGAGAGCTGTAAATTCTTTACTTTGGTGTGAGTGCATGTGCACCTTTAATCCCAGCATTCAGTGGCAGAGGCAGTGAATCTCTGTGAGTTCGAGGCCAGCTTGGTCTACAGATCGAGTTCCAGGACAGGCTCCAAAGCTACACAGAGAAACCCTGTCTCTGGAAGAAAAAAAAAGGAAGGGGAAATGGTCTAGAAATTCTTGAAGGCACGCCAGTTTTATAGCATGGCAGGGCAGAGTCTTGATGAGTAAAATCAGATTAGGTCAGGTGCAGAGATGCTTACCATGTGAGCCCTCTGACTAATGTCTGTGGGCTTCTTTCCTTCCCAGTAATGTGCTTTGTAAAGTTTGCTTTTTCCAGATGTGCCTTGCTGACTGATTTGATTACAGAGAGCAGCTTTCCATTTCCTTTGACACAGGCAAGCAAACAGAATAAGATTAGCACGCCAGAGATGGTTGACTAGTTTGGTGTTTGAATTTACCATCAGCTAATAGGCTGGGAGAGGACTTAATGGAATTGCCACTATAGCCTGCTTTCCTTTGTCTTTCCATCTGGCTTTTCATTACTTACATCACAGTGGTTTCTAGATTACAGTGAAAACACTCAGATGTCTGTTGTATTTATTATTTTCTCTGACAAGTATTATTTTCTGTGACCTTCTGGAATTGCTGGAGGGAATTTTATTTGTAGATTTTCTTGACTCACACAAATAAAATAAACTAGAGTTCTTCAAAAACTGTAATATGGGCTGGGGAGATGGCTCAGCCATTAAAACCACAACAGAAAACTATAATATACATTCATATCAAAGGTCTAGGGGTCCTTGTTACTCTTCCAGAGAGCTCGGGTTCTGTTCCTCAGACTCCCCTAGCAGTTCACTGCTGTCTGTGACTCCGGTTGCAGAGAATGCAGTGCCCTCCTCTCCTAGCCGCCTCAGCTACTACACGCATAGTACCCAGAGAGTCATACAGACAAAACACCTGTACACATAAAACAAATAAAAATCTCTTCAAAGGTTGAAGGGTGGTCTCCAGGTTGGGGTTAGTTTTTCCACATTTTAAACAAGCTCTGGAGTGGTAAAGTTGCCAATCCAAAACCGCTGTCTTGAGTAGGGCAGGAAGGTAGTAGAGTGCTATGTTGAGACAGTGAACATTCTACTCACAGTCGGACGGACGGAGGTTAAGCATCATTTCTTTGGCTGGGACACACTTCTTCCTTTGTGTGGGGTGCGACATGCACATAGAGCTGTGTCGTGTGGCCCACCGTGCACTGGTTAAGTTGGCCGTCCTCAGTAGAGAGGAGCTGTTCAGTGCTGGTGTGATTCTCCCAGCACAGGCAGTGTTGAGGTCACTCAGCAAGCGCCCACTCCAGATGGCAGAGCGAGCATTGTGGAGTATGAGTAGGGCTTACTCTGTTTTCCTCTCTGTGTGTGCAGCTCTCCATTGGAGGCATCATAATCCTGAAAGACACCAGTGAAGACCTTGAAGAACTTGTGGAACCTGTGGCAGCACATGGCCCCAAAATTGAAGAGGAGGAGCAAGAGCCAGAGCCCCCAGAGCCATTCGAGTATATTGATGATTAAAGACCAGGGGTGAGTGTTCATCAGTCACTTCTGAAGGAGAGCAAGAACGTTGTTCTGCTTCTCCCCCTTCTGTTTGCTCCTCATTTACCCAAATAGCATCAAAGTTCACCTTTCTCGCCCATCTGCACATGTGCACTTGACTTTCTTTGACTTTGTGCTGTAACACTCTGCTGGCTCCTCAGAGCGACTAGTCTGCAGACTGTTCTTCAAAGTCTGAAGGAGGCCGGGCAGTGGTGGCGCACGCCTTTAATCCCAGCACTTGGGAGGCAGAGGCAGGCGGATCTCTGTGAGTTCAAGGCCAGCCTGGGCTACAGAGCAGGATCCAAGACAGGCACAAAGCTACACAGAGAAACCCTGTCTCGAAAAACCACACACACACACACACACACACACACACACACACACACACACACAAAGTCTGAAGGAGGTAGGGAGCTGGCCCCAATGAGAAAATAATAGCTAAACAAAAGCCAGGCAGTGGTGGCATATGCCTTTAATCCCAGCACTCAGGAGGCAGAGGCAGGCAGATCTCTGAGTTCAAGGCCAGCCTGGTCTACAAAGTGAGTTAGATTTCAAAAAGACAAAACAAAACACAAAGCTAAACAAAGCCAGGCATGGTGGCACATCCCTGTGAGCCAACACTGGGATATGGAGATAGACAGAACAGCAGTTTCAAAGCCAGACTTGGCTATGTAACAGGGTGCTACTTGTTTCCCAGCCAGAACAGCTGGAATGTCCTTAGTGATAAAGGTGATAGATTGATGTACATTCTTGTAAGTTCCTAGGTCAGCCATAGTTAGTGAACCAGTATTCATCCTTAGGTCATGCTCTTTTTTTTTTTTTTTTTTTTGTTTTGTTTTGTTTTTGAGAAAGAGTCTATATGTAACCCTAGCTGTCCTGAAACTCACTACAGATCATGCTAGCCTTGAACTCACAGAAAGCTGACTGCCTCTGCCTCCTGAGTGCTGGGATTAAAGGCGTGCGTAGGTGTAGGCTTCCGGCTGATTGCCCTCTCTCTGTCCTCTTGGCAATGATTCCAGCACTGGGTCGTCAAGTACTCTCTAGAGCTATTAGACATCTGGTGTCCTTAAGACACAGGACCTGTAAAGACCCTGGGGTCAGACTACACCACAGACACTTCTCTGCTGCAGGATGAAAGATGATTCCGCAGTTGTTTAAAACATAGGTGGGGTGGGAGGGGCTGGAGAGACGGCCCAGCAGTTAAGAGCACTGCCTGCTCTTGCAGAGGATTTGGATTCAGTTCTGTAACTCCAGCTTCAAGGGACTCGACACCCTCACATGAACTTACATGCCAGCAAAACAATGAAGTAATAAATTATTTTTAATAAAGGAATTCTTAGCTTCTAAAACTTGAAATAATCTTAATTATGTGAAACTGTCACTCTTTCAATTCCCTTATTTTCTTTTATAATCATCACCTATTTGAAAACACATACAAAAAATACATAATGATTTCTTTAGTTTCACTGACCTATCAGACATTTTCAGAAAAATACGAGTTTGTTTTACTCTTTAAAGAAAGTAGGAAGCCAGGGGGATGGTCAGAGGGAAGTAAAGGTTCTGCCTTTACCGAGCCTGACAACCTGAGTTTGATCCCTGGACCCATGGGTGGAAGGAGAGCACTGATTTTTGCATGTAATCCTCTGGCCACCACAGGCATGTTGTTCACACAGGCACCCACGTAATACAGACCCACACAAAAAAGAAAGAAAATAGGAGCTGTATCGTTTGCTGCAGTGGTATAAAAAATGCATTCAGGGTTGAGGGTGTAGCTCGGTGATAGAGTATTTATTGGCCCTACACAAGGTCCTGAGTTCGGCAACACACACAAAATGTACAAGTTGCAAATCTAGCATAGTGCATACATTGATTAGCAATTAAAGACTGAAACCCTGCCATTAATTAGAAAATAAAACCCTGCCTCAGAGAATGGATTGGCAAGTGGAAGGTTTGTTTGAAGTGCTCTGCTTTTCACTGCTTTTCTGTCAGCCTAAGCTTTACTGGACCAGCATGCTTGTACTGTGATCTCTCAGCCTTTCCTACAGCCTTGTGAGACCAACCCGATTGTGTACTTCCAGACAGAGTGGCTTAGAAGTACACAGCTAGAAGTTGAACTCTTGAAGTTTTTTGCTTTGCTTTGCTTTGCTTTGCTTTGCTTTGCTTTGCTTTGCTTTGCTTTGCTTTGCTTTGCTTTGCTTTGCTTTTTCTGTGTAGTTTTGGTGCCTGTCCTGGATCCACTCTGTAGACCAGGCTGGCCTCAAACTCGCAGAGATCCACCTGGCTCTGCCTCCACTGCCTGGCAGAAGTTTTTTAAAGGGTGAATTAGGAATTTGGAGAGTAGAGAGAGCATCACAAACTGGCATAACAGGGCCACAGGTGCAGAGTGGAGCTGGGTTTAAATTCCACCTAATAATTAAAAAAAAAGTTTGAGAATAATGAACAATACCAACTTCTGCCACTTTCTCTTTCCCAGAATTTCACCTGCTCTATCCAGATGTCTATCCGGGCGCATACTCACATGTCTGTGAGGGAACCCACGCTAGACCTACTCGATGCACGCATCATAGCCTACGCTGACCTAAAGAACCTGTGTCCTGAGTCTGTGGTTGAGAAGAAGATACACGACTGTTTAGTGTGCTCTTTCACAGAATTTGGTTTTCAAAGAAATATATTAAAATCTCCAGATCAACAAGACTTTAGTTGATTGGCTTTTCTTCTTTTCTCTCTTCTTGTTGTTATTTTTGTTTTGTTTTGTATTTTTGAGGCAAGGTCTCATTGTGTGTAGCCTTGGCTGTCCTGGAACTCACTATGTAGACCAGGCTGACCTTGAACTCACAGAGATTACCTGCCTTTGCCTTCTGAGTGCAGTTGATTGTTTTCAACCTGTTTTTTTGTTTTGTTTTGTTTTGTTTTTGTTTTTTTAACAGATCTGATGCCACTGCCATAAGCTAATAAGCTTGATGGCACCTACCTATAACCCAAGCATTTAGGGCGCTGAAGCAGGAGAAAAATGAACAAACAAACCTAGAGAGGTCAGCCCTAATGAACTCATCTATCCAGTCTTGTTAGGGCTGGGTCTAAAGGTTACTGATTCCCAAGGATGGTTCCACATAGTTAATTTCATTGTATCCCCTTCTTTGCAAATTCCCTGTTTCCTCAATATCAGATGATTCTATAAAAGAAATTATCTAATTTCCTAGCCTCTCATTAGCTATGCCCTTCCTGTTCAAGCTCTTAATGTTGCTTGCATTTCAGACAGTTATCTCTTACATTTCCCTTAATATATGAAATGATCGAAAAACAGAAGTGTCTTGAGGATACCATCATCCAAAAGTGAGGAGTCTGGGAAGAGGTAGTGTATTCACTAGCCTGCTTAAGGAAGAAGTCAGCACAGATTCTCATTAGACAGTGCACTTGGATCTGAGTATCATGAAACTATTTCCTGGTGGGTTTATTTTTTTTTTTCCCCTAGATTTCCTGGGAAATGTATAGTGCTGAAAAGCTGACAGCAGAATAAAGTCACATAGATAGGATATGAGTTAGAAGCTCTGTAGAAGAAATGGGAGGGGGGAGGCAGAAATTAGCCCCACCCAGATGTTATTGGGTCTTACCTTTCTAGGGTGAAAGGCTATTGGGCTACGCAACAACAGAAAGGTGGAAGTAGATGGTTTGGTTTCAGAATCCAGACCTGATCTAGAATCCAGTCCCTTTACAAGTCTGTAGATAAAGGATTCCTGCCTTTTACAGCTCCTCATTGAGAGCCAGGCCCTTTCATCCCATTGGAAACCTCAAATCCAGCTTTGACTACGTGGCAAGACCCCTGTCTGGAAAGCGGACAAAAATCTCCATCACTTCTATGGCATGCTCTAATTCTCCTCCATTGACTTGGACCTCCCCTTCATTTCACATGTCAGACAAGTGTCGATTTTCATTTGGACAACTTGTGCAGGGATTTGTTGGCAATTGGGAAGACCCTACCAGCTCTGACAGCACCAACTGCTAGCCCCTTCGGTCCTCTTACTCTGCTTTGTCTAAGCAACACTTGTATCCTGTACCCTCTTTGTGCTGATGACGGGTATCCGTACCCTGCTCATGCTCCTGACGTGCACCTCCAACTACTGGGGCATCCTCATCTGGGCTGCCTCAGTGAGCACAGCATATCTGAGCACATTTTGTACCCAGCCTTCGACTGCTTTGGGCTAATGTTCACACCTCCACCTAGCTGCCCTCACCAGAGGTGCAACTTCACCTCTGTGCAAGCTGTGGTTTGGCTCCGGGCCTCTGCAGTGACTACAACTCCACTCTCCTTACCCACTGCTGACTACCCCAGGCAAGTCTACCTCCAGACTCAGCCCACTCTAATCCTTTCCCCAAATCCACCTTTGTAAAGCATGTTGGTCTCCTGCTTAAAAACTTGCTGAGTAAGCTCCGGATCCCCTCATGTATGTGTATCTGTCCAAAGCCCTAGTTGCTGCTCATCTCTGCAGCCTCTCTTTGGACTCTGCTACTTTTAGAGAGAGAGAGAGAGAGATGCCCATGGAGGCTAGAGGCATCCAGTCCCCCCAGGAGCTAGAGTTGTAGGCACTTGTGAACTGCCTGAGTGGTACTGGGAATTGAACTGGTATCCACTGTAAGAACTGCTGAGCCAAGTCTCCAACCCAACTCTACTACTACCATATTTATCTCTAGATCTGGTATATATGCAAATGGTTCTTGGCTCATAGCAGGTTTGTATCTGATAAACCTATTATAAATTGGAGATATGTTTTATACATCTATGGTAATTGTAGCTTAACAACACACCACCAAGGAATACCATGTGACTGCATGACTGACTGGCAGCTGTGGCTCATTGCTACTCCCCAGCATTTTCCAGAGGGTTGGACTTCACATCACTAGCTCAGAAAAAGACCCACAGTCAAAATTTAAAGTACAGTTTCATCGGCTGTATATCGTTTTCACGTAAGGCTGAGGTGTGATAAAATAAATCTTACCATCTTCAGTGGTTTCAGTGTCTGCTTTGGGGACACTTTAGGAAACCATCCCTGATTTCTTCCACCAAGGTAGGACCACATAAGGCCTCTTGTCCTCACGATGTATCATCGTTCATTGCCTCATTTCTGGCCTAACTTCTCCCATTTTTGTCTTCTATTGCCTGTTCATAATTGTCTTGCTACTGTTCATTTATTTTTCAGATAGTCTCTCCATGAACTCACAATCCACCTGCCTCAGCTTCCCAAGGTCTATACTAAAATTTCAAGCATATGCTAACATGTTCAAGTATCCCAGCACTAACTATATTTTTAAGAATGGTAATTGGGGCCGGGCGGTGGTGGCGCACGCCTTTAATCCCAGCACTCAGGAGGCAGAGGCAGGAGGATCTGTGAGTTCGAGCCAGCTGGGCTACAAGTGATTCAGGAAAGCGAAACTATACAGAGAAACCCTGTCTCGAAAAAAAAAAAAAAAAAAAAAAAAAAAAAAAAAAAAGAATGGTAATTGGGAAGTGGGCAGTGGTGGCACTTTAATCCCAGCACTCAGGAGGCAGAGGCAGGAGGATCTCTGGCTTCGAGGACAGCCAGAGCTACACAGAAACCCTGTCTCAAATAAGAAAGCAAAAGAAAAGAAAAAGAATGGTAATTGGGAGGGTGTGATGGTGCATACCTATAATCCCAGCACTGGAGAGGTAGAGGCAAGGTGGGTATCTGTGAGTTCGAGGACAGACAGGGCTACCCTGTCTCAGAAAAAAAAAAAAAAAAAAAAAACTGAAGAATATTAATTGGAAAGCCAGCTGAGCATTGAGAGGAGAATTTGGACAGAATCCCATGAGTACAGAGGATGAATTCATCTGCCCAGAAGCCACTTCCCCAGGGATTTCAACCTTCAGTGTTTCTTCTGCAGTGAAGGAATGTTCCTGGGGAGGATTGACTTTCATTTGATTTTGCTCTAGAAGAACTCTGGCTTTTCCCTGTCTGCACAGATGGTGTCTTTAGAATCTACAACAGTGAGAGATGACAGGAAGGAATGAACTGAACAAAGATACTTCTGTGGCTTTGTCTCAGGCGCTTCTCCAGCCTCATATCCATCATCAACGAGACACTCCCACATTCCCTTCCAAGTGTTTTTCTGCTGTTGTGGGGATTTAACCTTTACGGTCAAGGCTGCTGGGACCTTCTGAGCCAAACCATAGAGTAAGAACATCATGGACTCTGGTTCTGCCCCCTGGTGTCTTCCTCTTCTGTACAAAGCAGTAGCGTTCATTTCACGGTTGTTTTAGGGGTTGAAGAATGACTAATGAGCACGGGCTTACTGGATGCTAGACACCAGCATGCACCTCCTCTGTCACTGCCCTCGGAGACGGACACCGCTGCTAGTGGGAAGCTCTGAGCCCTGGTAGTGGAAGCCTACCTTCTCGTGTCACGGAATCTCGTGCTGAATGGCTTGTTCTGTATCAAAAGACATTTTTACAGTGTGCGCATGGCTCATGTCCATCAAGCTGTTCTCTGACCTCTGGGTTCTCAGGGGGTGTTTGACTCACTAAGCCAACAGACCTGGCATCCTCCACACTCCTACACAGAATTCTACTCAGAAAGTATTATTTCCAAATATCCTTGGCCTCGCCCATGTAGCCTCTTAGTGATGGCATTTCCTGTCTGTTTGCTGGCATCTGGGCAGTTCTTTTGGTGTATGGAAATAGTGTTTTCCAAGTTAGTGAATTAGTAATTTGTAATACATTGCATCCAGGAGATAAATAGATGAGGCAAAGGAACTGGTGGAGATAAAGGGTTTCCCTTCAAAGTTCATTCCCATGACCTGTGTGGACAGCCCTGATTCATGTCCCAAAGATTCAAGAGAGTCATAAGTGGCCAAGACTCCTTGCTTATGGGGGATATAAGGTAGCATCCCCCAAAAAAAAGGACCCTGATGGCCAGAGCAAATCTCTCTTCTGTTTGGACTAGAAGCCCTGAGGGAAAGGGGTTCCTTCATGTCTCTTTTGCCCTCAGTAATCAGTGTTGAGCAGCTCTGAGGCCTGTATGTGCCTTCTGCAAAGTTGTCCTCCAATGACTTCCTGCAGGTATATATGGGCAATGTCCCAGCCAGTCTATAAGTCCATTCTTTCAGCAAGTCCAACATCTCAGCTGTGCTGGCCTAATACGCACAAAGCCTGGTCATCTCAGTCCATGCACAACATCATACATGCAGTGCAAGTGCCTAATCCAGCGCCTAGTCAATAAGTTGTCATTCTCTGGTTCAGCTAATCTCACATGTCCTCAGCATGAAAGCCTAAGATTAGACAGTAATTATATAAATTAATTAATTAAATAAATACAAATATCCAAAAATGTCCTTTCCTGGTTAATTTCTTTTCATATTATCCTCATTGTCACCTAGCATTCAGACTTTTCATCTTGTTGCCTGGGCTATGTCAGACCAACAGGGCCTTTTTGTAATCCCCATGTCTAGCTTGGGAAGACTTGGACGGCAGGATTGCCTTTTAGATGGAAGTATTGAGTCATCCTTAAGATGCTAAAGGTAAGCTAATCCTGAAGCTACAGAAAGACTGTCCAATAAGCATAAATTAAATATATAAATAAATCAAAAAATAAAATTACCGCTGAATGCATCAGAGAAACATGTCCAGTCTAGCTTGTCCTAAGCCTAGATGGTCACATCAGTTTTTTTTCCTGATTAGCATATAAGCTTAATGAGGACAAGGAGCCTATTTTTAAAGATTGCCCTGTTACTGGGTAGTTCTTGTCTTCTCAAAGGAAGGAATTCAGCCAGAGACAGTCAATTTAAGCAGAAGTTTTCACTAAACAAAACATAAAGTATACCCTCTCAAGAGAGACAGTGTGGGCGGACCCAAAGGAGAGGAACTGCACATCAGCTTTCATGAGCATTAATAAGGTAGGTGGCATATTCCATAGGGTAAAGTATCCCTTTTTCCCTTCCCCTTTTTCAAGTCATGGTGGAACATCTCCCTTTAGGATATTTTTTTCCCATGATCTTCTTGGAATTCACAGTGTGAGTGAGATTTTCATGAAGTCTTTTTAGGGGGTGTACATCCTTAGTGATATGCCTGTGTAGCAACTGGGAAAGTTCCCAGGAACCTTGATTTCTCATACAGCAGGAAGAGCCTGAGTTGTTTTTGTGAGACAAGGTTTCTCTGTGTAGCCCTGGTTGTCCTGGAACTCGCTCTGTAGACCGAGTTCTGTGGTCTCAAACTCAGGGATCTGCCTGCTTCTGCCTCCTGTGTGCTGGGATCAAAGGCATGTGCCCCACCTCCTGAAGAGCCTATTTAATTGCTAAGGCGTTGTGATGCCATACCTAGCTCCTGATACACTGCTGCAGTGGTTACTTCCTGTCTGCCTACCAGGTCTCAGCCCCATTCCTAATGTCCGGAGCAGTTTCTGACTCTGTAGGCCACAGTAAATATTTGCTGGACAGGCAGATAGCAAAATGGGTTTTAATTCCCATATGCCAGGCCTTACCTCAGCATTCTTCACCTTGTCTTTCTGAATCCTCACCATTCCACTGTGAGATAAATATTATCCCAACTTTACAGAAAATGAGACTGGAGGGTGGGAGGATTGGAGAGATGACTGTAACTCAGCTCCCAGGGATCTAGAGCCCCCTTCTGGCCTCTACACACACACACACACACACACACACACACACACACACACACACACACACACACACACTACAAGTAAATTTTTTTATTTATTTGTTTGTTTTTGTTTTTCCAGACAGAGTTTTTCTGTAGTTTTGGTTCCTATCCTGGATCTTGTTCTGTAGACCAGGCTGGCCTTGAACTCACGGAGATCCACCTGGCTCTGCCTCCCAAGTGCTGGGATTAAAGCATGCACTGCTGCCACCACCCAGCTACTAGGCATGTTATCAAAGCTGGACGCTGAGAAGGCGGAGACTCATGGCACATAGCGACACACTCGGTGGGGTGCCCGGAACCTCTCTAGCCTGTTCTCCCAATAGGCCTGGCCTCTCTGCCAAGTTCTCAGCCCCCACCCTGTAAGGTCACGTAAAGACTGAACAGGCAGAGAAAATGAATGAATGGGTTTCCCTAGCTGGCAGGGCTCACAACTTCCTGAGCGAAGTGGGTGGGTGGAGGGCTGTGATTGAGAGACCCCCTTCCAGAGATTAGCCTCTGCTTCACCCCATTTTAAGAAACTATCAGCTGGAGACAGATATCTTGGTTTGATACTGGACAAGACAGACTTTCAAAATAAGTCAAGAAAATTGTCCACAATTATTCTATTACTTGCCTCCAGATAGGTGCATATTCCTATGGATAGATGTTCTAGAAAAAAATGTGTCAGGACATTAGAACACTGGAGCCCTTAGGACCAGAACGTGGGTTAGAGAGGGTCCCTTATCTTGTCTTTTTCCCAGCCCCAGGTTCTGGGTTCGACAAGGACCTCTCAGTAGTGAAATGCCTGGGCAGAGGTCTAGAAAGCTTAACTAGGCTTTATCCCAGACCAAGACTGATGCTACAGGGGCCACTAGGCTGCCATCGTGTACCACTCTTCTCGGGACCCGCGGATGCAGCAGTGGCTGGTCAGCACCCCCATCTCCCCAGACCCCAGAGAGAAGGCTGGCAAGAAACTGGCCTCCCTCTCCTTCCACAGTTGTTCTTGGAGCTCAAAATGTTTATTTCCTAACCTTGGGGCGGGGGCGGGGGGGGGATCGTGACCAGGCAGATGGGAAGGAGGCACAGGACAGGGCAGAGACTCTTCCAGGTCATCCTGTGTCACACACTTTCGCACAGAAACCTGGATCCAGACCGTGTCAAAACACAAGAGGGTGCCAGCAATCAGCTGAGCTTTCTTTGTCCCCTAGCGCCACCCCTCCCCACCAGGAGGATGCCACCCTGAGCCAGGTCTGTGGCTACCAGAAAAATAGGATCTGTGGATCTCTGCTGGACTGCCTCAGGACCATCTGCCATGATCTAGGGTCTGAGAAGGCTGACCAGGGCCTGTTCCACCTTGAAGTAAAGCAACCAGTGAGGGCACCTCGGTAGAAACGGGGACTTTAACCACCCAGAGCACGTGGATTTAGGAAGCAGAGGGCAAGTGCAGTTATCCTCAGGATCCCCAGCCACCACGGAGGCCCTGGAAGGTCCTGGAGGATCCTTTGGTCGCCCTGAACTCATGGGTTACACAAAGGGGACTGATCCTCAGTCTCAATCCACGGAGAGAAATAGCCCAGAGTACAGAAGGCCTGGTCTCTGCCTGCCTGCCTGGGATCAGCCCCTTGCAGCTTAAGCCTGTCTGAAATGTCCTGTACCTACTGAAGACACCTGGATCTCCCAACCATCCTTCTATGAGCTGAGGCTGGAAGGAAAGTGACCTTCAGTGCTGGAGAGGGCCTGTCACAGGGATGGTGGGTGGGCTTGGATGGAGGGTGGAGGCGCCCGAGGTCGTCGGAGCTGGTGGAGGTAGGGATGGGAGGAAAACACAGCCAGAACGGCCTGCGTGATTTTTCTGGGAACGCCTGGGCCTCCAGACCGCCAGGCTGGTGAGCCCGAGCCCGGGTGCCTGGAAATGAGCACCAGGGGAAGGTGGGATGGGATGGGATGGCTGATTCCCAAGACCTGCCAAGACCTCCGCTGGCCCCGTCCTTCCCAAGCCCAAGGTCACAGCAGCGACACCCCAAAAGTCAGGCCACAGGGCAAATTTCCTGTCTCTGGCTGGGTGCGATCTCGGTGGGTGGTGGCGGCTCCGGGCTGGGAGAGTATTATCCAAGCGGACGCGGACGCTCACAGCACCACCTGCCGCTCGGTCTGCATCCCGCCAGGCATCTCTGCGTCACGAAGGTCCTCCTCACTCCAGCTACAGGAGGTATGCATGGCCAGCCAACAAGTTCTAAGTTCTCCCCAGGGCTAACTGCGCATGGAGAGCCAGCCCAGGGTCAGTTCTTTGAATTCTTTCCTTATCAGGCCCATAGTTTGTCTTCTGGATTTAGAGGCCGGTCCACATCAAATGCATAGTCCTTGGGGTCCAGGAGAGGTTTACATTTTACCTGTGACCACAGGTTCAGGGTGGTTCCTGAGACAGCTGTTACAGCTAGAGAGAGTGAAACTTAATGCACCTCTTTTGTCTGTTTATTGTTAGACTAATGAACCGTTTCCTCATTAGGTCAGTTGTCACTTCTCACACTTCAGATCATCTGGGAGCCTCACTCTGGAAGCAGCCAACAAAATGTAGGCAGATGTAGGAAAGGAAGACTGGTGTTTGGGTTAAGACTGCAAGAACGTGAGCCTGGCTTGCAGGAACCCGCTAGAGCATCCCTTCCAAGAGAGACGGAGGGCAGAGTAACTGAATATGGTTTCCATGAAACACAACTTGCTGGGGTTTTGTTGTTGTTGTTTGTTTGTTTTTCTTTCTTTCTTTCTTTCTTTTGTTTTTCAAGACAAGGTTTCTCTGTGTAGCCCTGGCTGCCCTGGAACTCACTCTGTAGACCTGGCTGGTCTCAGACTCAGAGATCTGCATCCTGAGTGCTGGGATTGAAGGCATGCACCACTGTGACGGAAACTTGCTGGTTTTCAAGGTGTGCTGACTGCCAGGAAACTACCCGAAAGTGGACCCTTTAGTATCCAGTCTTCCCTCCAATGTGACTCCTTCTAGGCTCAAAATACACTCCTTGCAATGCTCACCGCCCCCCTCCACCCACCCCACCCCCATCCCACCCCCACCCCCATCGCACCCTCACCCCCACTCATTTTTTTGTTTTCAAACAAAAAAATAGCAAACTATGCACATAATAGTATTTCTTATAATGAATACCCCCACCCCCATCCCACCCCCACCTCCATTCCACCCTCACCCCACCTCCATCCCACCCTCACCCTATCCCCATCCCACCCCCACCCCCACCCCCACCCTCACCCTCATCCCCACCCCCGTCCCACCCTCACCCCCACCCCCGTCCCACCCTCACCCTCACCCCATCCCACCCCCACCCCCACCCTCACCCCTGCTTCACTTTCTTTCATTCTTTTCCTTCCTTCTTTCCCTTTATCTTTTGTCTCTTATTCTTTTAAAAATAGTTTTAAGCTTCACTAGCATTGTGTTTGTGACTAAAAACACCACCGAAGAATGGAATACGCTTGCCTTGAAACCATCCTGGGGAAAAAAGAAAAAAGAAAAAGGAACCATCCTGGAAGCCATGTTTGCCTTTGCACAAATCTCTTTCAAGGCTTGAGTCTTTGTGCTAACCTCATCCAGGCCACCATAGTGTTGTAATGATTCAACCCCAGAGAGACAACAGAGATGTTACTTCACAGTCCAGCTGGTTCCCCCGCTGTCCCTGTGCTCAGACACACTGTCCTCATCTGCTCCCAAGACAACTCTCTTAGGGTAGGTACGTTCCTAGCTGGAGCTTTCTTCACCTTCATCTTGGTAATCCAAGCAGTTTCGGGAAGCTGTGAGAGAAAACAGCATTTCTCAGCCTTCCCAATGCTGCGACCCTTTTATACAGTTCCTCACGTTGTGGTGACCCCAACCATAACATTATTTCTATTGCTACTTCAAAACTGTAATTTTGCTGCTATTATGAATTGTAAGGTAAATATCTGTTGTCTGATGGTCGTAGTGACCCCTGTGAAAAGGTCATTCAACCCCAGAGGGGTCGTGACCCACAGGTCAAGAACTTCTGCTTTGGAAGCCACAAGACCTCAATTCTTTATTTGAAATGAGTCTGAATTTCTGCCATACACTCAAGTTGTTTTGTGGTGAAGTCGGGTAGGAGAGGTTGCTTTTGAGTGTTGGGGAGGAGGAGGTAAATTGAGACAGTCTCTGTAAGTAGTACAGGCTGGCCTCAAACTCATGATTCTCCTGCCTCAGAGTACTTTGTACAAACCTGAATGACCAACCGCATCATGACCTGGATCCAAGTTTCCTAGAAGGATCCATTTTAGCCTAAGCAAGGTCTTAACTCGTCTCTAGATTTATGCCTGGGATTTCAGGGGGTTCTTCTCCACCCACAGTTCGGACTCAGGCCCTGAGCTTGCCCAGAAATGCTCTTTAGTCTGGTCTCTCTTACAGGAGCTCACAGAGAACTCAAACCACAGCTAGTTAAGCTTATTGAACTCAGTCTAGGTGGCTTTAGCTTGTCATCCAATTCAAAGGAATGATGAGTACCAGACCTCTCTTTACTTGTGGTCTGGGCTCTTGCCCTCCAACAGAGACTGAAGCCAGGCAATTGCTTGCTACAGTTGCAAAGACGAATTTATGGGGCCAATGAGATATGACTCAATGAATAAAGCCATCTGCCTCCAAACCTGATGCCTTGAGTTCAATTCTGGGGAGCCACATGGTGGAAAGACCTGACTCCCCAACACACCATGCATACTTACATGCACATGCAAAGTAGGTAACTAAACTGTAATATAAGATGTTTGTTTGTTTGTTTGCTTGCTTGCTTTGTTTTTCAAGACAGGGTTTCTCTGTGTAGCCCTGGCTATCCTGGAACTCACTTTATAGACTAGGCTGGTCTTGAACTCACAGAGATTCACCTGCTTCAGCCTCCCAAGTGCTGGTTTAAAAGCGAATACCACCATTGCCCAGCAAGGTGTTTTTGAAAAAGTTGAGTCCTGTGGCTGGAGAGATAATTCAGAGGTTAAGATTACTATCTGCTTTTCCAAAGGACCTGGGTTGATTCCCAGCATCCACATGGCAGCTTCAACCATCCATAGCTCCAGTCCCAGGAGATCTTAACGGCCTCTTCTGACCTCCAAGGGCACCAGGCATGCATGTAGTACATAAACAAATGTGCAAACAACACTCATACACATAAAATAATAAATACACGAATCTTTAAAAATAACAAAGATCAGAGAAAATATATATTTTTTTTAAAAGACAGAGAGAGAGCTCTGGTCTTCCCAAAGCTCAGAGTTCAGTTCTCAGCATCCACATTGGTGGTTCACAGCTGCTGATAACTCTGGCTCCAAGAGATCTGGTGCCCTTTTTTCCAGCCTCCACAGGCACCCACACATACATGGTATACACTCACACAGACACAAAAACATAAATAAAAATGAATCTTTGAAAATAGAGATGAAGCCATTCTTGAATTATGGGACATGTCACAGAGACCCATTCCCCCACTCCCGCACTCATGTACCCCTCTAGAGTATTCAGGGTTGGGGCCACAGAGGGTTGAAGACTCTGGTGTTTCCCCACCCCCTGAATGCAGAGCTTGGCCAGTGCCTTTGATGTCCAGCATGTAAATGAAGAAGTTGGCTGAAGCATTCTGCATATTCCAAGGATTTACTTTGAGGTCAAGTTTTTCCCAGCAGCAATATCTTGATAATCCTTGAATCTGAGCGATGGGTTTATGGGGATTCATTAAAGTAGTCATTACTTTTCCATCTATTTGAAGTTTTCATAATTAGTATTTTGAATTTTTTTCCTTGGGCCCACTGTTAGGATCTGTCCTGCTTTGAGAAGGCTGGAGAGGTCAGGCATAAACCTGTGAAGTAAATGAGTGCTTTGGCAAGTTCTCAGGGCCTGGAAGCCGAGCCGTTGGGCTCGGTAAATTGCTGAACCCGTGGGACAGTGAGGCAGAGACACTTCGTACTGAGCAGAGGAAGCTGCAAATCTGGGTGGTTAGGAACTGGAGACATGGCTCAAGGGTTTCGAGCACTTACTGCTCTTGTAGAGGACCTAGATTCAGTTCCTAACACCCACATCTGGAGACTCATAATCACTGGCTGTAACTCCCATTCAGGGGCCCCAACACCTTCTTCTAGCCCCTTCTGGCTCCTGTTTATACATGGTGTGCATAAATTCACACAGGCCCACACACATACATATGAAGTAATAAACCGGATCAGCAAGGCGGTTTACCCGCAGTGGCTCTGTGGGTAAAGATGCTTCCTCCAAGCCCTCTTAGTCTGACAACCTGAATTTGATCCCTGGAGTCCACATGCAGAAGGAAAGAACCAGTTTCTGCAAGCTGCCCACCCCCTTCCTCAAGTGTAATAAATTTAAAATAATAATTAGTAAATAAATACTATTTAAGTCTTGTATTAAGTATCACTCAGTTGTCCTAAAATTCAGAAGAACTCTTAAGAGGAGACGTAACTGAGAGAGTGTGACAGTTTAGATAACTGTTAATTGTACCGGGTGGTTCAATTTATAATCTACCTATTTATCTGTATCCTTCACAATGTTCTTTATAATGAACCAGCAAACGTTTCCCTGATTTAATGTGCCATGCTAACAGATTCACAGAACCCAAGGAGGGGTCCAAAGAACCTTGATTTAGAGTCATTTGGTTAGAATAGGATAGCTGTGTCATTGGCATCTGAACTGTGGAGGAATTCTTGTAGACTGAGCCCTTATCCAATGGGATCTGACTGCAGCTCCAGGTTGCTACTATCAGACCTGAATTACTGCACACCCAGTTTGTGTCTGCAAGAGATCACTCGATGTATAGAGGAAAGACTCCACACTTCTAGTGTCAGAAGTGAAATAATGGGTGTCATGTGCACATAGCAAAGCTAGTCTCTTTTCCCATTTGAAAGGCATATGTAGAAATTATGCCTCTACTAGCTAGGCCTCCTTGGTTGCAATATAAACCCAATTTGAACCCATTTAAGGAGAAAACAACAGAGCATTAGAGGATGCTGGAGAAAGTGTGGCTCACAGAATGGATGGAGGAGCTGCAGGAATGAGGGCAGGGGCCCCAGGGCCTGGGACCAGGGACCTATTAATCCCAAAGATGGGAAAGACAACCGGCCCTAATCATCATGGGCAAATTAATCAAAGCAGGCAATTAATTAAAGCAAGCTTTTTGAAAATTCGAGTACATGGGCTGCCTCCCCCTAAGGTGGGGTTCAAGAGATCAGCATTGGATGTGAGGAAGACAAGGCTTTTGTAGCTCAGGGGTAAGGAGTTTCCAAATGGGGGATTTTAGCAGGCCAAATAGGTGGGGTTACATGAGCAGAACATAAGTGTAACAAGTTAGTCCCTCCTGAAACAGATGTGGTTGCAAGGTGGGCACAATGAGGTGGTCATAACAACAGGTAGTCAGTCATAACAAGGTAAGTCCTAGGTGGTCATATAACCTTTTGAAACAAAGGTAGGGTTGGAAGTTGGTTATAAACAACTTTCTGAAACACAGACACGATTGCTATTCCTGGAACAGGCAGAACAGAACCATTTGTGGTTAAGGTCACAGGTGGGGCACAGCCCAATCCTTGAGAGACAAAGGTTAATCATAAACAGAAATGAACCTAGTGTGTCTTTACTATAAGATGGCTTTTAAGCCTAAGATGGAGGCAGGCTGGTTCTTCAGACCCCAGCACTATCTCTGCAGCTTTCTGGATGATGGTTTAATTTTCTCAGACTTTTCTACGTGGTGAAGAACATGACTGTAGGCTTCCCTGGGTGCCATTTACAGTGATGCGATCACACTTCAGTAGAAAAAAATCCCTGGAAAGGATGGTTACTGGCTGTTTGGACTTGCCCAAACAGGTCACATGATCATTCTGAATCAATCTGCTGCCAGAGGATGGAGTCATCTGGACCATCTGCTTAACTCTGTGGTCAGGGAGGGGATGAGCTCAGTATGCTATTATTCTCAAACAGCTCAGTCCCAGAGTTTGAGAGCTGGCCCAAGGTGCCCTGTGACAGTATGTGGCAGACTGATCCAAGGTTGCACAGAGTTCAGCCTACTGGAGATTTACCAACAGAAGTGTGACTTGCAGGTAGATCTCTACAATTTGGGTCAAACGACCTTTACAACTTAGGGCTTTCTACAGCAGTCAGGACAAAAGTGACTTCATTCAAGCTGGAATGTACCTGGTTTATCTCAGGCTAACATCATGGAGTCAGGCATATTCCTGACACCAGGGTCCAGTCCTCCAGTCCTACATACCGCTCTCATGGATTTGGCTATTTATGGTATGCTGAGAAACTATTTGTGGGAAACCAACCAGGATTACTCAAGAGTGATCATGACAGCTATAACTCAACATGGTTGTTGTCAGATTACTCTGAATCCATAGTTACCAAACGAGAGAGACATGCTTGACACAGTCAGCATAATCCCAGCAGTCAGGCAAACGCACCAGAAGTGAAAAAACTCTGGAGGGTTCCATGTATGAGTTTACGTTTGTGTATGTGTGTGGTCTATGTACATGTGTGTGCAGGTCTGTGCATGTGCTTTCAAGTGAATGTGGAGGCCAAAGGTGAATGTGAAAATACCCGCCTTGAGGGAAATGGAGAGATGCCTCAGTGGTTAATTCCCAGCAACCACATGATGGCTCACAACCATCTTTAATGGGATTTGGTGCCCTCCTCTGGTGTGTAAGCATACATGCAGGTAGATCCCCGTATTCATAATAAATAGAATATAAAAAAAAAACCCTCCTTTTGTCATTCTTCATTTTATGTATGTATGTATGTATGTATGTATGTATGTATGTATGTATTGAGACCGGGTCTCTCACTGAACCTGGATCTCGTCAACTTGGGTAGGCTGGCTGGTCAATGAACTCCAGGGATCCATCTGTCCCTGCCCCCCCAGTGACTCCAGCACTGGGATTACAGAGGCACACCGGCACCTCTTCTGTGGGTGCTGGACAGCTGAACTCAGATCTTCATGCTTATACAGCAAGCAGTTTCCGACTGCACCGTCTTTCTGCTCCCCAGAGGTATTTTTATTGTTGGTCAGAGCTCAGAGGCACAGTCGCCTGGGTTAGGTTGGCTCTCTCCAGTTCTGTGAATTCTGAGGCATCCCCTCCCACACACCTTTGTAGACATATCTTTTTTAATTTAAAATGTATTTATTCGTATTTTATTTTTATTTATGTGTGTCTTGTTTGTGCACCCCACATGTGCAGTGCCTGTGGAGTCCAAAATAAATAAATAAATAAATAAATAAATAAATAAATAAATAAATAAATAAGCATCCGATAATTGGAATTACAGATGGTTGTGAGCCACCAAGTAGGTATGAGAATTGAGCTTGGGTCCTCTGGAAGCTTTTAATGGCTGAGCCATCTCTCTAGCCATGAATTTTATTTTTCACATGTATGCTTATTCGGCTTGCATGTATGTTTATGTACCATGTACATGCAGTGCCCTTGGAAGCTAAAGAGGGTGTTAGAGACCCAGAACTATAGTTACAGATGGTTGTAAACTGCCATGTGGGTGCTGGGAATCGAACTGGTCCTCTGAAAGATCAGCCAGGGCTCTTAACTGCCAAGCCCCCGAGGGCTTTACCTCATGTAATTCATTTTACCAAAGACAAAACCTGGACAGTTAAGAAGATGGATTTTATTCAGGTTATTGCAATAGGGAGAGCAGGGGCTCCATCTAACACTTACATGGAGGGGTGGGATGATTTATGGTTAGGGTGGTTTATGGTTTACAGTTAACTCTCAGCAGAAGACCCAGAAACGTTTATTTCTGACTAGTTTCAGGGAGTGAGTACAGTTTCTAACTTCAGCCAATCAACTAGGAGACAGTGGGAAGTTGAAACGTCAGTCATGGGTAAACACAGGGATCAGTCAACTGCAAGTTGTTTGGGATTTGAGTTGCATGGGATTCATGAGGAAGAGCGCACAGTTTTGTCTGGGTCCTTCCCAGAAGACAGAGGATGAGGGATTTTGGAAAACAAGAGGGTAGAGGGTGTGTTAACTGTGGTTGTTTTGCAAATGCATCGACTTCTAGTTAAGCACAACAGTGTGAGCTTGAGCCCATTACCCACCCACGGACATGGGAGCCAATCAAGGAACCTATGTGACTCGCTCAGTAGGATGCTGAACACATATATGGTTAGGTATTCAGCAAATAAAAATACAAAATATAGCACCATATATGTACACTAGAATGTGGCAATATTGCGGATATATTTCTGATAGTTATCTGCAATTTAAAGATAATTGGCTGCCCTATATTTTATTTGGCAACCCTGGTACACAGTTATACTTACAACTGTTTGTTGAGAATACATCCCGGGAAAATTATTTTCAAGCCATATTACCTGGATAGGACATAGTACTCTCTTCCAATATAATAGACCCTTGCTTGAAAGGTATCCTAACTCATAAAAGTATTGACAGGGCAGAGAGCCCAAGAGATGGGGGCCTCCGACCACCCTAGGGCTCTTTAAAGGCGAGTTTTTTTCTTGCCTTCCGCACTGCGTTTGGACCAGAGTAAGAAGAGTAGATCTGAACACACTAAGGACAGTGGGCTGAGCAGAACCTTGAGTACTGTTAAAAGCACGCTCGTTTCCCCGGGTAGGTCCTGGGGTCGAACTTGTGTCAGTCGGGTTTGGAGGAAAGCGCCTTTAGCCTCGAAGCCTTCTCGCCAGTCTCCGCTTTTTGTTTGTTTACAAACCTAAACGCACCCGAAAAAGACAAAAGTGACTCTGATAATCTCCGGAGGGTCTGACGTAGGTGGAAATGTGGCGCTCGGAACTTAAACAGGCCGACTTAGCTAAAGACCCGGGCACGCCACGCAGCCGCAACCACGCACTTCCGCAGCTGCCCACTCTCCTTCCCAGGATGCTCCGCGCCGGCTTCGCCCTGTGCGATTGGCCGCGTCCCCTCACGTGACGCCGCGGCGGCGGTTGCCGGGGTGACGGCGGGAGAGCTGGCGGTCCGGAGGAGAGAGCGCAGCCCTGCAGCTGGTAAGCGCGGCCCTCGGTGCGGCCGGGCGCGGTGGCGCAGGCCTGGGCACCCCGCGTGGGTCACCGGCCTCGTCAGTCCTGGCTCCGACGTGGCCAGGGCCTGAGGCAGCCGCCCGCGCATCCCAAGCGTGGGTTCACTGCTTCCCCAGGAACCCCTCGCTCTGCTGCGGTGAGGCGAACTTGGAGTGGCCCAGGTCGTCTAGCTGAGCATCCGCAGCGCGATCCCATGGCCTGGGGCGTTTAGGTCCCTCTCTCCCCATAGTTTTCACGAGTAGTTTTCCCTCCCAGCACCCAGGACAAGCTCAGACTTCACTGAATCTAAGGGGAAGCATGGTGATTCGCAGTATAAATTCATCTTCGTATTCAGCCAGCTGTAGGCCTCAATCTCTCGCAGGTGGGAATGCAGAAGTCGTCACCGCATGCCAAAACACGATAAACAGCCCCCTTCTTTCTCCATAAAGTAGATCCTTAGCCCAGAGGTTGTCTGGCCTAAATTAACCGAGCTAAGGAGACGGGACCTCCATCCAACAGAGAGGGTTCTCAAACGGGTGACCTTGAACCGGCAAGAAGTATGCATTTGCTGACCAAGCCTGGAGACCAGAGTCGGAACCCCAGGACCCACGTGCTGGGAGGAGAGAACCAGCCCTGCATATTCTCCTGCAGCATCGGCATACATTTAATTCTAGCTTTGTCGCTTTCTGAGGTGGATGTGAATTTGCTCCACGTGGCACTGACCTAGTTAGTTTCTATTGCTGTGATGAACCAGCATGGCCAAAAGCGACATGGCCGAGGCACTCGGGATCTCTGTTTTGGCTTACCAAGTTTCCAGTTGTTCGACATGGAGAGGAACGGGATTGTTTTGCTTACAATTCCACGTCACTGTTCATCAAAGTGAGTCAGGGCAGAAACTCAAGGCTGAACCTGGAGGCGTGAACCAGTACTGAGGCCATGAAGGTGCTGCTCATTGCCTTGCTCCCTATGGCTTGCTCAGCCTGCTTTTTAACTTAATTAAATTTATTTATTTGGTTTTTCAAGACAGGGTTTCTCTATATAGCCCTGGCTGTCCTGGAACTCACTCTGTAGCCCAGGCTGGCCTCAAACTCAGAGATCTGCCTGCCCCTACCTCCTGAGTGCTGGGATTAAAGGTGTGCCTGTGTCACCTCATGGAGCTTTCTTTTCTGCCTGCTTTCTTTTTTTTTTATTTTTTTTTTATTTATTTATTTTTTTTTCGAGACAGAGTTTCTCTGTGTTGTTTTGGAGCCTATCCTGGATATCGTTCTGTAGCCCAGGCTGGCCTCGAACTTAGAGATCCACCTGCGCCACCACTGCCTGCATTCTTTCTTTTTTTAAAGATTTTTTTTATGTTATGTGTATGAATATTTGGCTTGCATGCATAGATATGTGTACTACGTGCATGCCTGTTGCCATGGATTCCCTTGAAACTGGAGTTATAGACAGTTGTGACCTGTCATGTGGGTGCTGGGCATTAAACCCAGGTCCTTTAGAGGATTAGCCAGTTCTCCAACCCCTGACAGCCTGTTTTCTTAAAGACATTTCCCTCCTTACCTCTGTACTTACCTTGGAGATTTCAACACATTGACTTGCCCACTTTCCGAAGTATTCTTATTTCCAGCATGCTTTCCTCCATCCTTTTAAAAATTAATTAATTATTATAAGCCACAGTCATCCTAGGGTCCTCCCTTGATCTGTTTCCAGGTTCTGGCTATTACAAATAGTGCTGCTATGAACATAGTTGAGCATGTATCTTTGTGGTATGATTGAGCATTCCTTGGGTATATACCCAAGAGTGGTATGGCTGGGTCTTGAGGTAGATCGAATTCCAATTTTCTGAGGAACTGCCATACTGATTTCCACAGTGGTTGTACAAGTTTGCATTCCCACCAACAGTGGAGGAGTGTTCCCTTTGCTCTGCATCTTCTCCAACATAGACCATCATCAGTGTTTTTGATCATTGCCATTCTGACAGGTGTAAGGTGATATCTCAGAGTCATTTTGATTTGCATTTCTCTGATGATTAAGGATGTTGAGCATTTTCTTAAATGTCTTTCAGCCATTTGATATTCTTCTCTTGAGAATTCTGTTTAGTTCTTTAGCCCATTTTTTAATTGGATTGTTCAGTATTTTGATGTCTAGTTTCTTGAGTTCTTTATATACTTTGGAGATCAGTCCTCTGTCGGATGTGGGGTTGGTGATCTTTTCCCATTCTGTTGGCTGTCTTTTTGTCTTATTGACCGTGTCTTTGCCCTACAAAAGCTTCTCAGTTTCAAGAGGTCCCATTTATTAATTGTTGTTCTCAGTGTCTGTGCTGCTGGTGATATATTTAGGAAGTGATCTCCTGTGCCAATGCGTTCAAGAGTACTTCCTACTTTCTCTTCTATCAAGTTTAGTGTAACTGGATTTATGTTGAGGTCTTTGATCTGCTTGGACTTGAATTTTGTACATAGTGACAGATATGTATCTATTTATAATCTTTTACATATTGACATCCAGTTATGCCAGCACCATTTGTTGAAGATACTTTCTTTTTTTCATTGTATAGTTTTGGCTTCTTTGTCAAAAGTCAGGTGTTCATATGTGTGTGGATTAAGGTCAGGGTCTTCATTTCGATTCCAGTGGTCCGTATGTTGATTTTTATACCAGTACCAAGCTGTTTTTATTACTATAGTAGAGTTTGAGGTCAGGGATGGTGATGCCTCCAGAGGTTGCTTTATTATACAGGATTCTTTTAGCTATCCTGGGTCTTTTGTTTTTCCATATGAAGTTGAGTATTTTTCTTTCCAAGTCTGTGAAGAATTGTGTTGGGATTTTGATGGGGATTGCATTGAATCTGTAGATTGCTTTTGGTAAGATTGCCATTTTTACTATGTTAATCCTACCTATCCATGAGCATGGGAGATCCTTCCATTTTCTTGATATCTTCTTTATTTTTTTTTTTTTTTTTTTTTTTTTTTTTGGTTTTTCGAGACAGGGTTTCTCTGTGTAGCTTTGCGCCTTTCCTGGAATTCACTTGGTAGCCCAGGCTGGCCTCGAACTCACAGAGATCCGCCTGGCTCTGCCTCCCGAGTGCTGGGATTAAAGGCGTGCGCCACTAATTTCTTTCTTTAGAGACTTATCAAACAGGTTCTTCCCTTGTTTAGTTAGTGTTATCCCAAGGTATTTTATATTATTTGTGGCTATTGTAAAGGGTGATGTTTTTCTGACTTCTTTCTCAGCCCTTTTATCATTTGTGTATAGGAGGGCTACTGATTTTTTTGCATCGATCTTGTATCCTGCCACTTTACTGAATTCCTCCATCCTCCTTATCCATGCACTTGGTGGTAGTAAGCTTCTTGTCACCACGTCCCGCCCAAAAGTGTAGTGATGCTAAGCTTCTCTCCCACTCAGAAGAAGACAGAAGACCACTGCCTTCTGTCTTCCAAATCACTGGAATGTGACACACCTCCCCGCTCCCACTTTTTTTGGTTTTTCAAGACAGGGTTTCTCTGTGTGTAGCTCTGGCTGTCCTGGAACTCACTCTGTAGACCAGGCTGGTCTTGAACTCACAGGGATCCACCTGCCCCTGCCTCCCAAGTGCTGGGATTAAAAGCGTGCCACCCTGTCACATTGCCTTCGTCAGTGTGGCTCCTACCTTCCCTTGTCTTCAAATCATTACCCTGTTTCTAATGAGTTCTCATTCTCTTCCTGAGTCTCTTTCCATCCAGCTCCAGACCTGTCAGGGCCTGGCTGTCTAACGGGCATTGAAGGTGTAGTGCCACACGCAATGCTTGCCTTGATTTATGGAAGGGGATTCTGTTGCAGATGCATCAATGACAGGATATTGAAGTCAGTCAGGGGAGAGTGCTTCTAGGAAGCCACAGCACTTGGGAGTGATGGGCTAGATGGGTGGTTTGGCAAGCCTCTCTGGGTGGGCCCCATTAAGTGGAGGCCAAACAAGATGTAGATGTTTCCAGGAAGAGCATCCAAGCAGCCGGAATTGTGTACATGCAGGTACTCGAGGGTAGGATATATTGTGGGCGTCATTGCATTTCCATGGATGCTGGAACTGCTTGACGGCCTGTGTGGTTCAAGTCAGCAGATCAATGGAGAGCTACATAGGGCTTAGAGAGGTCTGCCTAAGAAGTCTGCCTTCTGTAGGGTCCTAGAAACTCCTCCCACATGCTGGGGTTGCAGGAGTGTGTATCACCCGTTCCCTTCCAAGTGCTAGGATTACAGATGTGTGCCACACTGGCAGTTCTTGAGGTGCTCGAGGGCTGGGTGCCTTCTTGTCAAGAACTCTGCCAGAGGACGGCAGCTCAGCTCTCTTGTTTTCTACCGCTGCTGTGAGGAACCCCGTGAACTTGGTGACTTGAACTGGTACAGGCTTGGTCTTCTGAAGTTCTGGAGGTTAGAAGCCTGCAGTGAACATTTCCGGTGCGTAGCCACAGGAGTGCTTGATTGGCCCTCTGCTAAGGGGACTCAGATGCATGTGCCAAATTCAGGTCTTGGCAGCTTGTTTCTGTCATGACAAGCTAGAGGACAGTGGGCCTGGCCTCCCAGTTCCTGCCTTCCCTCCTTGACTTGTGATCATTCCTCTGTCTTCAAAACCTGCAGTGACAGGTCCATCTCTCTGCATCTTGTCGCTCTGACACTGGCCTTCCTGCCTTGCTGTGGGATGTTCTGTATGTCCTGTGGGAGCCCGTTCTTGGGTTCCTTGTGGCTTTACCCAGCAGGTCCGCATAGAGGATGATTAGGACCACGGGCCTGAGTGCAGGTGTCTGAGATGGTCTGCACTTGGCTGTGTTGTGGATGATCTGTATGTCAAGTTGCTCTGATTGGTCAATAAATAAAACCTGATTGGCCGTGGCTAGGCAGGAAGTATAGGTGGGACTAACAGAGAGGAGAAATAAAAGAACAGGAAGGCAGAAGGAGTCACTGCCAGCCACCGCCATGATAAGCAGCATGAAAAGATGCTGGTAAGCCACAAGCCGTGTGGCAGGGTATAGATTTGTGGAAATGGATTAATTTAAGCTCTAAGAACAGTTAGCAAGAAGCCTGCCACGGCCATACAGTTTGTAAGCAATATAAGTCTCTGTGTTTACTTGGTTGGGTCTGAGCAGCTGTGGGACTGGCAGGTGACAAAGATTTGTCCTGACTGAGGTCCAGGCAGGAAAACTCTAGCTACACTGCCTCCTTTTCCTCTGTGACTCTCTTGGGTGAGCTGGTAATCCAGGCTTGTCTCTGTGACTGAAGGACAGCTGATTAGTTATCTCAGCGCCACCTGCATTTTTAACCCTCCAGTCATGTGACTCCTGGTGTCCTGTGGTCACAGGTTCTGGGGATCACTGCATCCGTCTCTGGGGCCCTGTCTTCTGCCCACCACAGCTGCCCATATGCCATTTCTCAGGTGGTGGAATTAACCTTTGTGTTATGTTTTTGTCTTGTAGAGAGTTCTGCTGTGAGAATTGCCAGTAACAGTTCACTATGGGGGATATTCTGGCCCATGAATCTGAATTGCTTGGACTGGTGAAAGAGGTAATTATATGAAACACAAGTCATAGAAAAGCATTTTTAAAAAAGATTATTTGTATGTTTATGTCTGTATGACTGTTTGCATTGTGTGTGACTGCCAATGGAGGCCAGAGTGGGGCATTGGATCCCTTGGAGCTGGAGTTGCAGGCATTTGTGAGCCACCTTCTGTGAGTACTGGGATTGGAACTCAGGTCCCCAAAACATGTATTTTAGAATATAGTAGGAACAGAGAGCTGGATCAGAGGTTAAGATCACTGGCTGCAGGCGGGCAGTGGTGGCACATGCCTTTAATCTCAGCCCTTGGAAGGCAGAGCCAGGTGGATCTCTGTGAGTTCGAGGCCAGCCTGGGCTACAGAGTGAGTTCCAGGACAAGCACCAAAACTACACAGTGAAACCCTGTCCCAAAAAACCAAAAAAAAAAAAAAAAAAAAAAAAAAAAAAAAAATCACTGGCTGCTTTTTGAGAGGACCCAGGTTTGATTCTCAGCACCCACACGGTGACTTAAAACCATTAATAATTCTAGTTTCAGGGCATCCAACACCCTCTTCTAGCTTCTGTGGATACCAGGCGTGGATGTGGCACAGAGATACATATAGACAAAAACACCCATACACATAAAAACAAAAAGACTAAATCTTTAAAAGCAAAATTAAAATGTAGCAAAAAATGGCTTGGTGGTTAAAAGCATTGTCTGCTCTTCCAGAGGACCCAGGTTTGGTTCCCAGCACCTACATGTGGCTAACAGCCATCTATAATTCCAGTTTTAAAGGATTTGGTGTTGTCTGGCATTGTGGGTGCTGCACGCATGTGGTGTACAGATAAACATTCAGACAAGCTACTTGTGCACATGATATAAAGATAAATAAATCCTTAAAAGGTAGCAAGTTTACACATGTAATCCAGGTAATTGAAAGGCTTTAGCTGGTCAGTGTGCACTTTATACAGAGACCCTGTTATCAAAACAAATTAAATGAGTAAAGGAATATACAAATAAATAGTAAGCTGCAACAAATTCTTCCTAGTTTGTGGTTTTGTTTTTTATCGTTACATGATTTTCCATTTCACTCACTCATTCTTGAGTGTGAGTGTGTTGTGTCTGACTGGGTCTCATGTGGCCTAGGATGACCATGAACTTGATGTGTAGCCAAAGATGACCTTAAAATTCTTATCCTCCTGCCTCTGCCCTCCCCAGTGCAGGGATCACAGGCATATGCTATAGACCTGGAATACCCTTCTTTGACTTATGGCCATTTAGTTTGCTACACTGAAAGCTTGGGCGTGTAGGAATCCGGCAGACCTCTGAGGTTTGCAGCTGTTCATTGTGAGTAAACTGACAGGCTTCAGGAGACAGTGGAGGGAGATGGGTGGCCACTTTGGATAGGCAAAGTTGTTCATTGTGCAATTGGTGAATAAATTGCCATAGCTAGTGCCATAACGACTGTGGACAGGACCAGGGGACCCAGCCACAGTTTAGAAAAGGTGGAACATGATGTGACTGATGCTAGCTGAAATGGTGGGTGAAGAACAGTATCAGAGCATTGCTCTCAAGGGTTGGCGTACTCTGCAAGAGGCTCACTGCTAACATTTCCTTTTTTTTGTTTTGTTTCGTTTTGTTTTTTGAGACAGGGTTTCTCTGTGTAGCTTTGGTGCCTGTCCTGGAACTTGCTCTGTGGACCAGGCTGGCCTTGAATTCACAGAGATCCGCCTGCCTCTGCCTCCTGAGTGCTGGGATTAAAGGCATGTGCCCCCACCGCCTGGCTAACATTTCCCATTTTTAATGCTTTATTCTCCTGTTAGCAAAGCATTATTTTTAATTCTATTCCAAATCGATCCTAGTAAACCAAGAGCCATTCAATCACTTTGCTTTTTTCAGACTGCATCACTTTAGTTTCTATTAATAGTAAAAACGATGGGGCTGGAGAGATGGCTCAGTGGTTAGAAACACATATTGTTCATGCAGAAGACCCAGATTCGTTTCCCAGAACCCATGTAGATGGCTCATAACCACCTGTAGTTCCAGCCCCAGAAGATTTGACACTTTTATCTGAAATCCATGGGCACCTATTTTCTATAAGTGTAATTGACAAAATAGATGTATGTTTATGGCCTGATGTTTTAACATATGTGTGGACTGAAGTACTGAGGTGATCACCTCATTAAGCTAATTAAGTACACCCGTCTTGTGTTTCCTCTTACCCTCTTCCTTCCTTCCTCCTTTTCTTCTGCTGACTGTGTGTTAAGAACACTTAACACAAAAAGCAGCCAGGCAGTGGTAGTGCATTCCTTTAATCCCAGCACTTGGAAGGCGGAGGCAGGCGGATCTCTGTAAGTTCGAGGCCAACCTGGCCTACAGAGTGAGTTCCAGGACACTAGAACTACTCACAGAGAAACCCTGTCTAGAAAAACAAAAAACAAAATAAAACAAAACACTTAAAATCAATTCTGCTAGCAAATCCCAATGTGTTTGTACCTCCCAGTCACCATGTTGAATATTGGCTCACAGGCCTTACTCATTTTTCATAACTAAAATGTATCCTTTGACTAAACTATTGTCTAAGCCCCTGGCAACTGCCATTGTGCTATCCGCTCTGTAAGCATAACTGTTTATATTGCACATGTAATTGCAATAGTTACCTTTTTGTGCCTGGCCTGTTTCCTGTAATGTATGTCCCCAATGCCATTCATGTTACCAGTGACCGGATTTCCTAAGGCTGTAATATTTTATTTTAGTATTTCCTTACCTACTTATCTATATTGATAGATATTTAGGTTCATCCATGTCTTGGCTATCTTGAATAATGTTGTAGAAATACTCATGTGCAGATAGCACTCTTAAAAATTGGTTTTATTTTCTTCCTATCTATAACCAGAAATGGGATTGCTGGATCACAAGGTTGTTCCGATTTTTTATTGTATGATTTGTTATTTGACAGTTGCATACGTGTATGTGATATATTCTTATTACTCTTCTTCCTAGTTTGTTTTTTGAGATACCTCCATTTATTTTCCATTATAGCTGTGTTGGTCTCCATTGCCACTAACAGTATAGGAGGGTCCCTTTCCTCTAGTTTCTGTTAGCGCTTATCTTTGAAGACTTATTTCATGATTTATGTGTTTGTGTGCATGTATGTGCATTTGAGTGCAGGTGCCCATGGAGGCCAGCAGAGGGCGTTGGATCCTCTGGAGCTGGAGTCACACAGGAAGTTGTGAGCCTCCTGTTTTTTGTGCTAGGAATTAAACTTGGGTCCTCTGCAAGAGCATCATGTGCTGAGACATTCCTAGGTCTCGTCTTTTTGATAGTAGATATTCGTATGGGTGTGGTTTTGAGCATATTCCTGTTGGCCTTTTATATATCTGCGTGTTCAGGGCATTTGACCGTTGTTTAATTGGAGTATTCGGAATTTGTTTTGTTTTGTTTTTGTTCCTGAATTATGTTCTCTGTCCCAGTATTTAGATTTTGCTGAATTTGAAGAAACCCTGAAGACATTTTCAAAAGAATGCAAAGTAAAAGGAAAGCCACTGTGTAAAACTGCAAGTGGGTCACTGAAGAAGGACTCCACGTCACTGATGATCCAGGTGAGACCTGCCTTGTCTTCAGCTCTGGGAAGATGCTTTTGATGGTCCAAAATTGCAAGTTCTTTAAAGTTAGGTAGACATAGACCCAAAGCTATCAGAGAAATGCACTAAGAACCACAAGGTATCATATGTTAAACACATTAGGACGGTTGCTATCAAAACACACAGAAGGGACTCAAGCAGTTGAGAGCACTGGCTGCTCTTCCAGAGGACCCAGGTTCAATTCCCAGCACCCACATGGTGGCTCACAACCATCTGTAACTCTAGTTCCAAGGGATCTGACACCCTCTTTTGGCTTCTGCAGGTATCAGGCAAGCATGTGGTGCACAGACATACATGTTGGCAAAACACCCACACACATAAAATAAATCTATATTCCCTCCAACAATGTAGAAGCTTCCAGTTTCATCCATCTTTGCTAATACTTGTTCTTTTCTGGTGTGTGTGTGTGTGTGTGTGTGTGTGTGTGTGTGTGTGTGTGCGTGTTTAATATTTATTTATCTTTATTTTTTGGTTATCCAATCAATAGCTATTAGATAATATTGTATGTTATTATATTACAACATATGCCACTCTATCATAGTGCCCCACTGATAGCTTTCCCAAACAAAAGTCCTTGGGGCAAAACAGGAGTGTGGTTGCTCACTTAGGAGGCAGGAAGTCAAGATGAGGGAATCTAGCAAAAAACTGGGCTAGAAAGATCGCTTAGTGGGTAAACACACTTGCTCCCAACCCTGAGGACCTGAGTTGGATTGCTAGGACCATGTGGTGGGAGAGCCAACTCCCAAAAGTTGTCTTTTGACCTTCATGTATACACTGTAGCTCATGTGCCAATACTACACACACACACACACACACACACACACACACACACACACTTTCTCTAAATAGATGTAATTAAAATACTTTTTTAGAAACTCAAACAATGAAAGTCTCTGGAATAGTGGTTAAGCAAAATCTACTAATGGTTGGTGGCCTTAAGCTGCCATTTTTAGGTTCAGTTCCAGCAGCAGTGTGATTGGTGGTATGTATGTATTCTCATCTTGGTGCCCCAGGCTAACAGAGGATCAGTTTGTGACCGTAGTAACAGTGGATTGTTTCATGTGTTATTTTAAAGCAAGGACCATTTCCAGGTACAGATATGATGATAATGACATAGTAAAGGTTTGTAATTTCAGGTTTGCAAATGTAGACTTTAGAATAAATTGTAGAAGACCATTTGATATGTAGAGTCTGCCAAGACATGTTTAAGAAAATTTCATGACTCTAAGCCTTGAAATACAAGGTGAGTCTGCATTCATCTCATCCACAGTCACAGAACTCTCAGGCTCCCCAGAGTGGCTGGCAGGGTTGCAGGGACTCAGAGGAGGGCAGTGTGGGCTGAGCCCAGCCCAGCAGCACGTCCCTGGGCAGAGCCAGAGGGGGCGGTGTGGGCTGAGCCCAGCCCAGCAGCACGTCCCTGGGCAGAGACACTTCACCAATTGCCGTCTCCATTCACGAGAGAGCCAGGTCCCCCCAACTACTGGGGGGCTGTGCATGGCTGCCTGTGCTGTGTTCTGGCAGCCTCCATACACAGTGGCTGACAGGCTGCCTGTTGGGAGGAGACAGAAAAGCTTTATTGGGCTTACTTGAAAAAGTTCTGGGTTTCAGCCAGGCAGTGGTGGTGCACGCCTTTAATCCCAGCACTCGGGAGGCAGAGACAGGCAGATCTCTGTGAGTTCGAGGCCAGCCTGGTCTACAGAGCGAGATCCAGGACAGCCAGGGCCACAGAGACACCCTGTCTCAAAAAACAAAAAGAAACAAACAAGGAAAGAAGTTCTGGGTTGTCTTGAACGGGTGGTGGTAGCTCAGGGTAAGGCAGCGTTCTGAAACAGTTGTTTCTTCCACCTTGGAATTTTTATAGTCCCCATAGGGAGACTTGAGTGCACTCACATGCCCACGAGTCCTCCGGTCTCAGATTGGGGATTGCAAAGGCTGAAAAACTGAGTAGCCAAGGGCTTTTAGTCAGAGGAGTCTCTGGGCAGGAGTGTGTAGGTATCTGGCAGTAGGTAGGTGGTGAGAGTTTGGGGTGTTGGGAGAGTGAGCATCATCCAGGATTCTTGCTGTGTCTTCTCCACAGAAGGATTTGGTGGCAGCGTTTGACAGCGGAGACCAGAAGCTGTTCTTCGATTTGTGGGAGGGACACGTCCCCAGCTCCATCAGAGACACTGACTCCCTGGCCCAGAAGCTGGAGTTCTACCTTCACATCCATTTTGCCATCTATCTTCTGAAGTACTCTGGAGGCAGGCCGGTAGGCTAATTTGGGGTTTGGGTCAGTCTGAGTTAACTAACGGGCCATCAGGGATTTCAAGGAAGCATTGATTTAGTTTTGTGACCATTTTATCACCTTGAGTCGTATGTCCTGATAAACACGATTTTTGGCTTCATTCTCAGAAGTTTATTTTCTAATTTATATGTGGATTTTGTAATTTCTGTGATGAAAGTTAAAATCGTTTTCCTAAACACCTCAGGTTCTTGGTAACTTGGTGGATCTAGGAAAAGGCACAGACCACATAGTTAAATGCAAGTAGTGGAGAAGTCGTGTTGAAGGTGCATGGGCTGCTTGAATTTAGCTTCTGCTGCCTTTTCCTAGATGGCTGGAGATGCGGAAGGGAGCCCAGAGGGCTGGCGTGCCAAGCCCCTGTGATAGAGGAGCCTTCAATTACAGACGAAACAGCAAAGGACAGAGAGCTGCCATTTGGTCACTCGTTCCTGTGGGAACTCACTGGAGTGTCAGGGACACCAGTGGAGGGTGCAGTGCTGAGGGGGTGGCTTCACACTGCCACCAAGTGGCCATTCTTGCAAGGCTGCTCCTCTAATGGAACCCGTGGGGCGGGGGCAGACTCTTGGGTGCTTGTTATTGTTTGTTTTGTCCCACCTTATTTCTGTTTAAACGGTTTCCTATTTTGATGGAATATGGAAGTCAGTGTTATCTATTTTCTAAGTCCAGTGCTCAGAAGAGGACCTCATGGCCTAGGTTGGGTGAGGTGTGTTCATAGGAAGAAGAAGAAGGCGGGGTCTGTGTGGTGGAGGAGAAAAGCACCAGTTCTAAAACCTGAAGTGTCTACCCTGAAGCCAGAGAGGAAAAGTCCTTGAGTTGGGTTGTACATAGAACAGTGATGGAGGGGTCCCTTGAGTTGGGTTGTGTATAGAACAGTGATGGAGGGGTCCCTTGAGTTGGGTTGTGTATAGAACAGTGATGGAGGGGTCCCTTGAGTTGGGTTGTGTATAGAACAGTGATGGAGGGATCCCTTGAGTTGGGTTGTGCATGGAACAGTGATGGAGGGGTCCCTTGAGTTGGGTTGTATATAGAACAGTGATGGAGGGGTCCCTTGAGTTGGGTTGTACATAGAACAGTGATGGAGGGGTCCCTTGAGTTGGGTTGTATATAGAACAGTGATGGAGGGGTCCCTTGAGTTGGTTGTACATGGAACAGTGATGGAGGGGTCCCTTGAGTTGGGTTGTATATAGAACAGTGATGGAGGGGTCCCTTGAGTTGGGTTGTGTATAGAACAGTGATGGAGGGTCCCTTGAGTTGGTTGTGTATAGAACAGTGATGGAGGGGTCCCTTGAGTTGGGTTGTGTATGGAACAGTGATGGAGGGTCCCTTGAGTTGGGTTGTACATGGAACAGTGATGGAGGGGTCCCTTGAGTTGGGTTGTATATAGAACAGTGATGGAGGGTCCTTGAGTTGGGTGTGCATGGAACAGTGATGGAGGGTCCCTTGAGTTGGGTTGTGCATGGAACAGTGATGGAGGGGTCCCTTGAGTTGGGTTGTACATAGAACAGTAATGGAGGGGGGTTGGGTTGTATATAGAACAGTGATGGAGGGGTCCCTTGAGTTGGGTTGTATATAGAACAGTGATGTTTTTTTTTATGGAGGGGTCCCTTGAGTTGGGTTGTATATAGAACAGTGATGGAGGGGTCCCTTGAGTTGGGTTGTACATAGAACAGTGATGGAGGGGTCCCTTGAGTTGGGTTGTACATGGAACAGTGTGGGGGGTGGGGGTGTACATGGAACAGTGATGGAGGGGTCCCTTGAGTTGGGTTGTACATAGAACAGTGATGGAGGGGTCCCTTGAGTTGGGTTGTGCATGGAACAGTGATGGAGGGGTCCCTTGAGTTGGGTTGTACATAGAACAGTGATGGAGGGTCCCTTGAGTTGGGTTGTATATAGAACAGTGATGGAGGGGTCCCTTGAGTTGGGTTGTACATAGAACAGTGATGGAGGGGTCCCTTGAGTTGGGTTGTATATAGAACAGTGATGGAGGGGTCCCTTGAGTTGGGTTGTATATAGAACAGTAATGGAGGGGTCCCTTGAGTTGGGTTGTGTATAGAACAGTGATGGAGGGGTCCCTTGAGTTGGGTTGTATATAGAACAGTGATGTGGATGTGGTCGATCCTTAGCTTCATGAAGAGAAGGTGAGCCCTCCTGTTTCAGGAAACTACAAAGACGTGTCATTCTCTTTAGAAACCCCTCTGAGGGCAACATGGGAATGCATACAAATGTTTATATGTCTGGAAGGTGGAAGCAATGATGGTACCTCTCACTAATTCTCTAAAATGGAGAATTAGTCAAGTAGATTATGACGGACAAGGTGACATTGGTTCTGACACTGAAAATGATGTTCATGAAACTTTTCAAGGATCTGAAAAGATGGTGCTAGTGATATAAAGGAACATGTGAACTACACATTGGTCCTCTGGCATTCCTATGTAATGTGACGGGGCAATGCTGGTGACATGGCTGGAATTTAGGGAGCCCGCAGAGTGGACAGGGTGAGCAGGAGGACTGAGCACTGAGCCAAAGACATGAACACGTGTTCTCCTTCTCCTAGGACAAACAGGAGCTAGATGAGAGGATTTCTTATTTCAAAACCTACCTGGAAACCAAAGGGGCTGCCCTGAGCCAGACCACAGAGTTTCTTCCCTTCTACGCCCTCCCCTTTGTGCCCAATCCTATGGTCCACCCCTCGTTTAAAGAACTCTTCCAGGTAAGCAGCTATCAGTGGAACTTGTCGGAATCTGGACCACATTGTTGTATTGGTGGTTTCTAAATGATGCTTTAAAAGACCTAAAGTTTATCCTCATTATTATTTTATTGTAACCCTAATTTCTTTAGTTATTCTATTAAATGGTTGGGTAGTGTTTGACTGACTTTTTCCCATCCTATAATAGCCATAGTTGTATGTTCATGCACATATGTGTAAATCTGTAAGGGACATAGCAAGACCTAGAAGCAGCCCAGTTAGATATCAGTAGGGACATGCAGAAGGAAATGGAACCGCACGTTGACATAATCTTCAGTAAGCCAAGGAAGATACCAGAGAAGACACATCATATGATTCTCTTTACAGGTAGCAAAGTAAACAAACGTAGTTTTTAGCCACACATACCCCCATGCACATACATCAGATCGGTTTTTTCATACATCATATAGTAAAATCAGTTTCTAGACAGGTGCAGCTCTATGAATTGTAACGTGTGCATAGGTGTAACTACTGTCACCACCATCGAGGTACAGAATTTTTGCACTGGTCATTGCTAAGGACTGCCTCTCTCCTTTCTGCCAGGCAACCCCTCTTACATTTTATTTTAAAACAATGTTTAGTTTGCATTAACAGACTTTCCTTGTGCCGTAAAATAGGATATTTTGTTGTCAACACCACGGCTTATTAACTTAAACTTAAACATTTTATAAAACATGCTCGCCTTTTAGGTCATACTGTTTATACTTTTTGTTTGTTTTTTGAGACAGTGTTTCTCAATGTAGCTTTGTGTCTTTCCTGGAACTCACTCTGTAGCCCAGGCTAGCCTTGAACTCACAGAGATCCACCTGGCTCTGCCTCCCAAGTGCTGGGATTAAAGGCATACACCACCACCTTGCTTAAAGCAAGGGGCACCCCAAGAACCCAGACTCCGATCCAGTTGATGCAACAGCAAGAGGTGTTTATTAACGCGGCTGGTACAGTCGGGCAGACTCAGCTCCAGAGAGCAAGAGTCGCATCTTACTGCAGCCACATGGGTACTTTTAAAGGAAAAACCCACAAAGGCTATAAGATTACAGTCCCCATACAATTTCGTTTCACAAGATCATGGTCTGATCACAGAGTGGGTACAGTCACGTCCGCATGCACATTCTTCCTGAAACCTCAAGGGGGGTATCAGGGCGGGAGTGAAGTTTACACAAAGGTCACAGTGGTCCTTCCTGGAACACCTGCAACTATCCCAGTCACAGCTGAGCACATCTCTTAACAGAAATCTTTTTACATTGTTACAGGGGTGGTTGAGTAATGGCTGAGTCAGGTGGCCCTTGGAACAACATTTTTCGTTTCTCATTTCCTGGGGCTTGGGGGGTGTAAGCCTGAAGGGTTAGGGTCTTTCATGGGCTGCTGTGCTCCTTGCTTTAAGCTCTAGAGAGGAGCAGCCTTCCTTTTTTTTCCAGCTTCCGATGGACCCAGATGGTCCTTGGCTTGCGTACACACCCTCTGGACATCTTCCCTCTGTGTCTGTGTGTGAGTTCCTTTTCACTCATCATATGGCATTGAAGTAAGGGGCCACACTGTTGAGTACGCATACAGTTGATGTTGCCATGGCCCCAACAGCTTCATGTCCCAAGGTGCCAGGGACAAGGATTTCAGCATGAGGTTTGGCAAACAGTACAACCCATGATCTCGTACATTCCAATTTTTAAAATCTTGCAGCATCAGAGGATTTAAAGATCTTTTGAAAATAAGGGATTTTTTTCTCCTCTTGTCTGTCAGTAGTGTGTCTAACCTGGTGGTGTAAGGAGTAGCAGGATGACGAGGTGTGGGGAATGTGGAGAAGGAAGGGTGCAGACCTGGAGAGGAAGAGTGATACGGATTTGGGTGGAATAGCTGCTTTTCTGTGGAATTTTTGGTTTAAGTGGGTGATATTTTTATGCATAATTATCCCAAGGAAGTTTGTTAGTAGGCCGTGTGTCCCTTTCAGGCCAGACATGATGGTGCCTGCCTGTTTACCCAGCACTCAGGAGAGTCAGGAGTTCAAGGCCAGCCGGAGTAACATAGCAAAACCCTCAACACTTATAAAGTGAGATGGTAATTATTTATTGTCAGACTTTTTCTTTCACAATTTCTATCATTTTCCTCCTCCTTTTGGGAGGGTGGGGGTGATTTTGAAACAGGGTTTCTCTCTGTGTAGCCCTGGCTGTAGACCAGGCTGGCCTCGAACTCACAGAGATCCACCTGCCTCTGCCTCCTGAGTGCTGGGATTAAAGGCGTGTGCCACCACCACTGACTGTAATTTATTTTCAAGGGCAGATTAAGCTAAAATTGTGTTGTAGTGCTCACCAGGGCATGAGGTGGTGTGGCAGGACTACTTCCTTCTTCTTGTCTAGATGAGTCCAGAAATGACTCCCTTTCTTTGGGGGTTGTCTAGTAACTTAAGAGATAATTGTCTGTGTCATATCTAACTTGATGTACATGCCTAGACTATACTGAGTTAATTTTGGTATTTCACCATATAAAATTACTATCATGGTTGTGTCTAAATTGTATGAAATATTCCAGTCATGTGGAAATTATTTGTCCCTGCTGTGGGTCCTTGAATTATTTATAATGAATCAGTTACACATCAGAAAACCTGTTCTCCATGCTTCCAGCCCTGGCAGGACGCTTCACGCTTGGTTTCTGTAACGGATGGGGCTATTTAACCCAACGCCCACAGCTTTGTTGGTACCGTGGCTGTTTGGTGAGCTGATGTTTTATTTTATTTTTTTCTTTAGGAATCTTGGACTCCAGAATTAAAGCTGAAGCTGGAAAAGTTTTTAGCTTTAATTTTTAAAGCCAGTAACACGCCAAAACTTGTAACCATCTATGTATCCTTTTGTAGTGAGTGGGGACCCTGGGGTTATAGCAACAAGGCTGGCTTTGGGTACCACAGACCAGCAAGACGTCCAAGATGGGCTGCGTTCCTATTTTCAAGGTGAACTGAGCATCTGTGGAGTTTTGCCATGACCTGGAAAGGGCTGACTTGCATGGATATCTGAGACTTGGCTGTGGTCTTATTTTATTTTTTGAAAGATATATTTATTTTATTTAGTGTGTGTGTGTTTGTGTGTGTGTGTGTGTGTGTGTGCGTGTGTGTTAGTACAGGTGTCTGCGAGGCCAGAAGACCATGTCAGATACCCGGGAGCTGGCGTTCAGGACAGTGTGTCACCTGACAAGGGTGCTGGGAACTGTACTCGGGCTCTCTGGAAGAGAAACGAGTGTTCTTAACCATTGAGCCATCTTTCCAGCCCTGTGGTCTTATGTTGGTGTGACCAGCCTAGAAACTGTCTTGGTAGGGAAAAAAGAAAAAACTCTATACTCTTGAAAAAGATCTCCTTGGAAAAATGGTTCCTTTGCAAAGGGTCATTGAGTCATTTGGGAGGTCTCCAGGTGGGGGCGTTTGGACTTGTCATTCAAATCTAGACTTCTTTTTTTTCCAGAACTGAGGACCGAACCCAGGGCCTTGTGCTTGCTAGGCAAGCATTCTACCACTGAGCTAAATCCCTAACCCCTAGACTTCTTTTTAAGAACTGTGTTGCATAGTTATATACTATATAGTTTACCCATCATAAACCAGACACAGTTGTATTATCCCAATCTTATTCCCCTGGGGACACTTTTGAGAGTACGGAGGGACAGTGTCACAGCTATATATAAATGGAGCCCGTTCCAAGAATAGCAGAGTACTCTGTCACCCCTTCCTTTGGAGACTGATTTATTTCCCAGTGATTGTTAGTCTACAAGAACATGTGTCTTTTCTTATTGGACAAGCATCTATTCAAAGTTTTCTCATATGAGGCTGGAGGATGTGACTTGCTATGCACAAGGCCTGGGTTTGATCCCTTACCCTGGAAGAAAAGAAAAAGGAAAGGAGAGGAAAAAGAACAGAAGTGATTGTAGTACTGGATGTGCCGCTCTGAATGTACAGAAAGAAAGTCGCTGAAATAGACATTGTGAATAGACCCCACACAGCATGTGTGCATGGAGCTGTTAGCAGAGAAGGAAGGAATCCTAAGATAATGAAGGCTTGCCTCTCATTGTACAGACACATGGGAGCTAGGGTTGGAAGCCAGGCAGCCCAGCTCCGGGTGCAGCCTTAGCCACTGTCCTCCCAGCCCGTGTCCTTGGGCTGAGGCTTTGGAGCCGCAGTGACAGTCTTAGGGTTATGGGTTCAGAGAAGCGTGTTGGGAAGGTTTTGCCGGCAGTGCAGAGGCCTTCGTTAGGGGCAAGCAGGCCGTGTGGAGGCTGTGGGAATCTGCAGCATGTGACCTCATGGGGGTCACTGATGGAGCGAAGCGGGGCAGTGACTTAGCAGCGTGAGGAACTGTTGTCTGGTTGTTTTCAGCAACCTTTGGAGCTCTGGCCTCCACTCTCGTGATCAGGCCCTTCCATCAGCCTCCGGCCCTTTCTTTATCAGCCCCACAACACCAGCTGCCCCAGGGCCCTGTTTTCCTGAGCTGCTTTCTCGTCCCAGAAGGAGAATGGACAGAATAGCAAAGGTAAATCATCTTGATTACAGCTTTCATGAGAACAGCTGCCAGCTCAACTTCTAAGCTGTGAGAAGAAACAGAGATGGAGAAAATGTGTGGACTTGGCAAATGAGGGCTTCCAAATTCTAAATATTTACAGAGTCCTTGTGATCCTGCTCCGTCAGTTCGTGAGGCCCACTCTTTAAGGATGGCTAGTGTGTCGCCATGTCCAGCATGTTAGATAAGTAAGGAATGGAGGAAGGGAAACAACCGAGTCACAGGCTGGTGGGGAAGGACCTGCGTTGGCTCAGGAGGAGCACACAGCCAGCATGGGGAGGGAAATTATTTTAATTGCTCAGCTTTCACCTCCAGTCAGATGCAGTACCAGTTTTAGACAGCATTTCCATTTTTTAAAAAACATTCAAAGTAATTCCAGTCTTGAGTGTTTACATGAAATGGTATTTTTTTTCCATGGGCAATAATTTTTACCGGAGCATTTCATCTTTCAGGAAGGTGAGAAAAACTGGTTAATATAGCCTCAGTGGCTTTAGTTGCAATGCTATGCCTTGGTCTTGTCTTAGATACTGTGTTTTGGAAATGCCTTCAGTTGTTGGGAAGTGTTTGTGATGAGCTTCACGCTCCTCAGGAAGGCAGGGTCCTCAGCTCCCCGAAGATAGAGTTTCCCACGTGGGAACTTGGTCCATGAGACAGCAGCACTGCCCTGTCCAAGAAGAGCAATGTCACAGGATTGAGAGTCCTGCCCTGGCTTTCTTGTGCTTTGTTTAAGAGAGTTAACCTCTTAAAAAGATTTTTATTTTATGTATATAGGTGTTTTGTCTCCACATAAGTCTATGTACCACATGTGTGCCTGTTTCCCTCAGGTGCCAGAAGAGGGCACCAGTTCCTCTGGAACGGGAATTACAGATGGCTTGTGAGCGACAGGCGGGTGCTGGGAATCAAACCTAGGCCCTCTGGATAAGCAGCCAGTGTTCCAGCTTGTGAGCCAGAGCTCCAGCACCAGCATATTTTTTTAAAGGAAGTATTAGTAAATTATTTAATTCAGCTTACCAGGGAGGGCAAGTGAGTGATCATTTAGCTGTGACGCACATGGAGAGTCTGGTAGCATGAGGCAAGAAGGTTTTGAATGTTTGGTTTTGTCCTTGGTTTCCTCATGTGTTAGCCATCTTCCCATCATCACAACGAAATCAATATTGGAGGCAGTTCACTTACAAATAAAAAGTGTTGATTTAGTTCTCAGTTCTGGGGGCTACAGTTCCAGATTAGGCAGCCTGGTTGCTTTGGGTCTCTGGTGAGGGCCCCTGATGTTAACAGTAAGTGACGTGGTAGAACACTCCACTTACATCATGAACCAGGAAGCAAAGAGAAGAGGGTTGGTCCTTCCTAAGGTTCCTGTGCCTCCCCAGTAGCACCACCCTGGGGACTAAGCCTCCAACACATGGCTGTACGGGAGACCCTCATCCAGACTGTTGGATTGTACCCCAAAAGCTAAGGACCATCTCACCATGAAGACACATCATTTCATCGCCGAGAGCACCCAAAAGCTTACTTGTTCTAGCATTGCTCAGGAGCCCAATACGAGAGATTCATCTAAGATTCAAGGCAAACCCAGCTCTGAGCTCTGTAGAAGACACAAAGTTACAAACTTACACAGTTGCAGAATGCAGGCAGGATACAGGTTCCTAACCCAAAAGGAAAGGACAGGAACATAAAACACAGCAAAACACCTGAAGCAAGAGCCACGCCCAGCAGAGCGAACTTGAAATCCTACAGCTCCTAAGTCCAGCAGCAGGGCAGTTTGGTGGGATGTGGACTCCTCAGCCTTGCCTCCACCTGTGGCTCTGCTGGTGGCGGCCCGCATGGCCACTCTCAAGCTGGCTGCGCACCCTGCCTGCAGCTTCCGGAGTGGGTCTTGCACGTTGCTGGCACCCTTCTCCTGTGGCTTCAGTGTCACTGCTGGAGCTTTGTAATGTATCCCCTCACTGGGAGTTGCTTGCAGGGACTCCAACCCCAGCACACTGCTTAGCCTCCTGGGCTTGCCTTTGAAATCTCAACCGAAGCTGCAATGACTGTAACTCTTGCATACTGCCTGTAAAAGCTTCCTGTGGATGACATTGGATTCTGCTGTCAGAATAAAACATTCCTGACCCCTTAGAACTTGCATTTCAGTCATCCGAATGCCTTGCTGGCTGACTGCAGAAATCACAAGGCCACCTTGAGTGGATAGGGCATCCATAGGTTTGGTTTGGTTTTGACAGTCTTGAACGTAGCACAGGCCGGGCTCCTGTTGCTCTTTTCTGGAAAGTCTTTGAAACCAATTTATATTTCTGAGTCTGTGGTAGCCTCGCAGATTTCTGCAGTGTCCTCCAGGCCTGTTTCCGGTTTTCTTGGTACAGAGGGCTTGATACACTTAACCTGAGTTTAGATAAAGGGCCAGACACATTAAGCTTCTCTTTATTCGAGCTAATTTCTTTACCAGCTAAGATAAGTCTTGGCCATATGTCACTGCATCTTTTCCTGGCCGACCTTTTGCTCTTGATTCTCATTGAGGATTTGGTTAAAAATAGCAATGCCCATGCCATGGCCTGAGTGCCCTGCTGCCTTGAAGTCTTTGCCAAGTAAGCCACCTTTCAGACTGGCTCTCTGACATGATGTACAGAGGACAGCCTTTTCTCCAATCCCTAGAAGAACTCTCTTTTCCTTCTGGAAGCACACAGCATGGTCTTATTGTTGTCTGTGATTGTGTTTGCATGGCTCACCCATTAAACTTGGTAAACTCCAACTCTGTGATAGCATTTGAGGATCCTCTAGCTTCCTCCTCCAGACTCTTCTACCCCCCCCCCCCACACTCGTCACCAGGTATGGTGTAGTCAGCAGCCCTGCATCTAAGTGCCAGTTTCTCTTGCATATCCCAAGCCCAGTGGTTCCAGATGTGTGACTGGTTCTGCCTGAGTGCTCCCACACTCAAGGCTCAGAGTGGGCAGGTTTGGCTGAACCTGCATGGAGGAGCAGGAATAGAGATGTGTCTTCTTCACAGGGCCAGCCTAGAATGTATGTCAGTCACTAGTAGGCTGCTGCATAGCTGGTACACAGCCCAGGAGCATCCTGGGAGCGCCGCAGCACCCGAGGTTCTCTGCCCACTGCAAGGGTCGGCGGGAATTCTGACTGTGTCGTCACTGCTGCCTGGCCTCAGTGAGCCAGGGCCAGTCCTTGGCTTGTTTTTTGTTTGGTTTGGTTTTGCTTTTTGTTTTTGAAGACAGAGTTGCTCTGTGTGTTCCTGGCTGTCCTGGAACTCGCTCTGTAGCCCAGGCTGGTCTTGAACTCAGATCTACCTTCTCTGCCTCCCGCGTGCTGGGATTAAAGGCTCATGCACTGCCGTACCCAGCAGCAGTTGATATCCTCAAACGTGGTCGAGCATTTGGCTCTTGCCCTGCTGCTCCTGCAAGTGCACCTTCAGCCCACAGTTCGGGTGCTGCCACCGTGTGGGGGTCACATTTTCATTAGCTACCCATGTGACAGTGGGCATCTAGGCTTGTTCATTCTTCTGTTACTGTGAATGCAGTATCAGTAAACCAGATATGTAGGTATTTTTGTGGAGGGGCAAAGAGTCCTTAGGGTATATGCCCAGGAGTGGTATAGCTTGCTCATGTGAACTTTGCAGGGAACCTCTGTCCTGCTTTCCATAATTGCTGCCCAAGTTCACATTCCCACCAATAGTGAATAAGAGTTCTTCCCCATAGCCTTGCCAGTATTTGCTGTCAGAAATCTTATTTATTACTGCCACCATTTATGTGGTGTTGTGAAGTTTCGTGGCAGAAGGCTTGGCAGCCTCAGAGAAGAGCACAGTCACTTGGTTTCTGGGTTTGCTGCCATGCCTGTCCTTGTGTTTGGCTTCAATGTAGACTGTCTTCCTAGAAATGCTGCAGCAGCTCCACCAGCAGCTGGTGGAGGCCGAGCGCCGGTCCATGACCTACCTCAAGCGGTACAATAAGATCCAGGCCGACTACCACAACCTCATCGGAGTCACAGCCGAGCTGGTGGATTCTCTAGAGGCGACAGTCAGTGGCAAGATGGTAAGGAACTCCCTTTGTGTATGTCTGAGAAAGTGTGTGGGGCCTGGGCGGCACTGCATTTCAGAAAGCCAGCGTGCCGCAGTGTGCCGCGGTGTGCCGCAGTGTGCCGCAGTGTGCCGCGGTGTGCCGGCACTTGCAGGGTTTTACCTGTGTTCTGAACACATGCTCTTCCTTGCTTTCAGTTTCTGTCGTATTTTTCTTCAATGTTATTACGGGCCCAGTGTAGTGGCACCCACTTTAATCACAGCATTGGGAGGCAGAAGGAGACACAACTCTGTGAGTTTGAGACCAGCCTGGTCTACATAACAGGTTGCAGGTTAGCCAAGGCCCTGTCTAAACAGAAAGAAGAAAGAAAGAAGGGAGGGAGGGATGGGGGGGCAGAGAGAGAGAGAAACCCCAAAACTAAGATGAATAGAGTTCAGAGAAGTATCTGGATACTGAGTCAGCATAGGAAGATCCATTGTTTTACTGTCGTCCCCTGGCAGGGCACTGTTCTGTATACCAATTTTGTTGTTGTAGTTACCTGGTGACTTATGGTACATGGCTAGTGTTAAGGATAAGGTAAAGGGGACTGGAGAGGTAGCTCAGAGGTTAAGGACCCAAGTTTGACTCTAACGTCACTCTTGGAGGATATGAACTGTGGTCAGCCATGAATACACACATAGAAACGCAAATAACACAGAAAGACTAAAAGAAAAAATCCATGCCTCCCTTTTGTCTTCTGTTCTATTAAAAAATAAGTGTCCCCATTCTGGGTGTACCTCTAGCAGCCAGGAGGATGAAAGATGAGCCCATAGCTCCTGCTACTGACTTTGCAAGCTGAGACTTGAGCAGACATCAAGACAGAGATGCCAAGGGACCTCAGGTATCAAAGTGGGGCTAAGGAGGTGGCTCATTGATTAAGAACACTTGTGCTAGGCAGGACAGTGCACACCTTTAATACAGCACTTGGGAGGTAAAGGCAGGCGGATCTCCTTGTGTTTGAGGCCAGCCTGGAATACATAGTTCTAGGATAGCCTGGGCTGTGCAGAAAGACCTTGTCTCAAAAACCAAACATGCCCAGCAGTGGTGACACACGCCTTCAATCCTAGCACTCAGGAAGCAGAGGCTGGCGGATCTCTGAGTTCGAGGCCATCCTGGTCTACAGAGCGAGTTCCAGGACAGCCAGAGCTACACAGAGAAACCCTGAGGAAGAACACTTGTTCTTGTATTGGACTAGGGCTCAGTTCCCCTGAACCCACATAGCAGCTTCCAAGAGTGGTCTGGTGCCTTCTTTTGGTCTCCTTGGGGACCAGGCATGTATGCAGTGCCCTTACATGTAGACAAAACATATAAAATACATAAATCTTTTTTAAAAAGATGGGCAAAGCATGAAGGATGCATTTTTTTTTTTTAAATTTTAATTTAGATTGTGTACAGGTGTTTTCCTGCATGTGTGTTTATTCACCATGTGCATACCTGGTGCCCACGGAGGCAAGAAGAGAGGCATCTGATCCTGTAGAACCAGAGTTACAGGCACTTGTGAGCGCCCTGATGTGGATCCTGGGTACTGAACTCAGATCCTCTAGGAGAGAGCAGCAAATGCTCTTAACTACCAAGCCATCTCTGCAGCCCCACAGCTTGTCTAGAAAGATGTGCTAAAGACAAACAATTTAAACAATGCAGAGGACCCCACCACGCTTTTATCTCCTTTTTGACATACATATATACATATACAAATATATGTGTGTGTATATTTTTGTGAGGATGTTTGGATCCCCTGGAGCTAGATTACAGACTGTTGTAAACTGCCATGTGAGTGCTGGGAATCGAACCCTGGTCCTATGGAACAGTAGCCAATGCTTTTAACCACTGAGCCATCTCTCCTACCTCTGTAGTCAGTTACTTTTATCTCTTAGGTCAGTGTGTTAATTCTTCCCCAGACGTCTTAGGTTGTGGTGGTTACTTTTAATTGTCCACTTGACACAATCTACAGCCACCTGAGAAGAAAGTCTCTGTGAGGAATTGTCTGGATCAGCTTGGCCTATAGGCATGTCTGTGGAAGATTATCGTGATTTAAGTTAATTGATTGGAAGATCCAGCCCACAGTGGGCAGCACTATTTCCTAGATCTGGATTCTGAACTGCGTAAGAATGGAGAAATCAAGCTAAGTAGTAAGCATGCAGCATGCATTCTCTCTGCCCTTGACTGGATGTAACCGGATGCTTCAAGTTTCTATTAGTGACTGTACCCTGGAGCAGTGTGCTAAAGTAAACCCATTTCCCCTTATGTTACTTTTTGTAAGTGTCTTAGTTAGGGTTTTTATTGCTGTGAAGAGATACCATGACTATGGCAACTATTACAAAGGAAACATTTAATTGAGGTGGCTCACTTACAGTTTCAGAGGTTCAGTCCATTATCATCATGGTGGGGAGCATGGCAGCATGCAGGCAGATGTGATGCTGGAGGAGTAGCTGAGAATCCTACATCCTGCAGGCAACAGGAAGTTGACTGAGACACTGGATGGTATCCTAAGCATAGGAAACCTCAAAGCCCTCCCCAACAATGACACACTTTCTCCAACAAGGCCACACCCACATCAACAAAGCCACACCTCCTAATAGTGCCACTCCCTGAGATTATGGGGCCAATTACATCCAAACTACCACAGTAAGGTATTTTTGTCCCAGCAGCAGAAGCTAGAACAGGATAAAATGTAAGATACTCTCTCTAGCGTGGCTCTTTCATCAGCTCGCCTACAGGAAATGCTGAGAGCTAGCAGGCCTTAAGGCCCTGTGGCCAGGTGGCATGCCTTTCACCTGATGGCCTTTCCTTCTTGCAGATCACCCCCGAGTACCTGCAGAGCGTCTGCGTCCGCCTCTTCAGCAACCAGATGCGGCAGAGCCTGGCACACAGTGTGGACTTCACAAGGCCTGGGACGGTGAGGCGCCATGAAAGAAAGGGTGTCCTAGGTTTGTCCCCCCATACTTAAGGCGAACTTACTAAAGAGAATGAAAGCCTGTGAGAAAATGACATTCAAGAGACTCTGAAGCACTTGTCTTTGGTGGTCTAGAAACTTCTAGAAGGAAAACAAAGCTGTTTTTGAGAAGGATGCAGTTGAGGATCAGCCCTTGGGGTGAGCAAGGAGAGATGCTGTTGTGATCTGTCAGGGCAGCTGCTCCTGGGCACTGAGGCCTGGGAGTCAGGAGGAACAAGCAGAAACTGCTTTGTCCTTTAAAGAACTCTTAGGGCTTGTCAGTAAAGTGCAAACATGAGGACCTGCGTCTGATCCCTGGAGCCCGGAGCACTGTTGACACCCAGTGCTGGGCAGGCAGAGGCAGGCAGGTCCCTGAGGCTCGCTGCCCAGGCCGTCTAGCCTGCCAGGTGAGCCTGAGGACAGTGAGAGGCCCTGTCTCAAAGAAAGGTAGATAGTGCCTGAGGATTACCTACCAAGTTCGTTCTCGGACCTCCACACGTACATGCTCACAGACATGAATGTACTTCCACATGCTTAAACACGTGTAAGAGAGCTGGAGGGGAAAGACTGAATGCTTTAAGACAAGATTGTTTTTAACTTTTTATTCAAATAACAAGGAGCATGGGGGTCTTTCTTGACCAGCATTTATCTGCTCCCTCGTGTGTGTCTGTGTGATTCCAGTGTGTGTGTTCCTGCCCTCTCCCATGTGTCTCCATGCACACATGAACATGTGCAAACACAAAAGGTTTACCAAACATTTGTACATATTTGTCAGGCTGGTATATATTTACTTTTGCTTTGCCTTGTTTTGTTGAGACAAGATCTCGTGTAGACCAGGCCAGCATTGAACTTGCTGTCTTGATTAAATTCTGATCCTCCTGTCTCTAACTCCCACGTTCTGGGATTACAGGCATGGTAGACCACACCTGACTATAGTGTGCATTTCTTTTCTTTCTCTTTTAGAGATTTATTTTGATACTTTTAATTATGTGCAGCATGTCTGCATGTGGCTATGTGCATATGATTGCATACAGGCCAGAGGCATTGGATCCCCATAGCTTTTCAGCGCTGGGAACCGAACTTGGGTCCTCTGGAAAAGCAACAAGTGCTCTTAACTGCTGAGCCATCTCTCCAGTCTTGTGTGTATCTCTGTCTTGACTGTGTCAGTCTCTTTGTGATCCCAGCACTAAAGAGGCTGAAGCAGGAAGGATTATAGCAAAACTGAGCTCAGCTTGGATTATACAGGGAGTGCGAGAGGGGCATGGGCTGGAGAGGGAGACTGTCTCAAACCCAACAGTTACCCAGTAAGTTTAACGTCCGTCTGCCTTTCTGTCTGGCTACCTATAGCTGTTTTATCTAATCTGTCCATTGCCATTCATCAGTGGAGCCAGTACTGCCCTGCATAGCCACCCGACTCAGTGGCCTGGGGGCAGTGTTGCGTGAGTCATCTGGACTCTAGCTCCTTTGATCTGGACTGTTTCCCTGGTCTTCTCTTTGGCTTTCATTGTGTTGACACTTGAGGGAACTATAGTCCCCTATAGAAAAGCAGACTATGGCTGGACTGGGCTGGGCGTGATGGCTGGGTGGTGGCGCAGCCGTTAGTCTTAGCACTTGGGAGGCAGAGATAGGTAGATCTCTTGTGAGTTCAAGGCCACCTGCTCTACAAAGTGAGTTCCAGGACAGCCGGAGCTGTTACGTTGAGAAACCTTGTCTCAAGGCCCCCTCCCCCAATCCCACAAAGAAAGCAGAGAAGACTATATTCTTCTTGTGTTTTGGGGTTGCCTTGCGATTGGGCTCAGGTCTTGCATCCCATGCTGAATGTTCCCAGGGGAATGGCATACTCTTCTAGGACAGCACACCTGGAAATGCACACTGGAGTCAGGACTTCCTAACCCTGGAAGACCACCAGTGTCCCCAAGGACATCCTCAAAGTTCAGGAGCCACCTGCATCCTGGAGCTCAGGCCTGCCTGTTGCCTGGTCAGAGGTTGGGTGGGCAAGTCCAGGTCTGGGCAGAGTCCCTGGTGATCCGCAGTACCCTGTGGGCAATGCAACTTTAAATAGGATTCACACATAAACAGAGGCCACCTTTAGTATTAAAAACAAAATTACCGCCTCCCTCACACTCAAGTAGGTTTAAAGTGGCTTATTGAAAGCTAGAGAAGATAAATATGAAAAGAAAATAGAGACTAAAATAGATTATGGATGAAAGAAAAGAAAGAGTAAGCCAGGTAAAGGCCAGGGTGAAGAAAGGTCTGAGCAGTCATGCCATGCTCACTGAACCTCGGAGCTGCTGGCCCCAGGGTGGCCCTGAGCTCTCCAGCAGCCCATGTCACAGGAGATGCAGCTTCATGGCTTGTACACCGCTGCAGCCAGGGACAGTTAGGAAACTTCCTAAATCACATTCTGTGTCCAAAACACCATGATGCATGCTATTTGCATGGGCCAGGAGCACAGCCAAAAACCGATCCTGTGAGTACCCCCCCCCCAACACACACACACCTGAGTAAACTCTTAGGTGCTTTTAAGTTCTCTGTATGCACTTTAAAATTAAAATTAAAAAATTAATGAAAATTTCCAAGTATTCATACTTTATAATTTAAAAGCAAGTTCAATTTGTTTTTTTTTTTTAATTTTACTTTATGTGTATGTTTGCCTGAATATATGTTTGTATAGTGTGTACATGCTAAATCCATTTTTTTACTTTTATTTATTATTATTAATTGATTTATTTGGGGGGAGTTTTCTGAGATAGGGTCTCTTTTCATAGCCCTGGCTGTCTTGGGACTCACCATGTGGCCTTGAACTCACAAAGATCCACCAGCCTCTGCCTCCTGAGTGCTGGGATTAAAGGCATACACTACCATTCCTGTTTAAACCCACTTTTTAAATTTATTTATTTATTTACCACCCTCCCCCCCAAGACAGGGTTTCCCTGTGTAGCCCCAGCTGTCCTGGAACTTGCTCTGTAGACCAAGCTTTTTTCTCCATCATTTTATATGTATGAATGTTTTGCCTACATGAATTTCTGCACGCCATGTGGATACAATACCCACAGAGACTAGACAAGGGTGACAGTTCCTGGGACTGGAGTCACAGACAGTTGTAAGCTGCCATATGGGTGCTGGGAATCAAATCCAGGTCTTCTGGAAGAGAAAGAAGCTGGTCCTCTTTAACAGCCGAGCCGTCTCTCCAGCCCCCAAATTCATTTTTAAAAAGCCCGATAGTCACACCACTGCTGCCAGCAGTTACCCCAGTACTGAGGCATAAGGCTGGTTGCCCGTATGTTCCCCATAGGAGGGGTGTGGCCCAAGGTTGCAGGTCAGTTATGCTTATGTGTTTACTCAAGTCCTGAAGAGCTGTCCCCAGAGCTGCTGGCCATGCTGGCCACTAGTACACAGGGACAGCGACTGGGCTGTGAAGTCTGTGCCTTAGGACATAAGTCTCAGGGAAATTTAGTGTGTGGAAGTCTTAGGAGCTGGCTGTTTCACCTGCAGGATAAAGGGCTTCAAACCAGGCAATTAGCCAGCCACCTAAAACCTGCTAGTGTATGTGAACTTCACTGTTGCTAGAGTTTTCCTGCCTGGCCACAGTCAGGACAAATCTTCGTCACCCGACAGTCCCACAGCCGCTCAGACCCAACCAAGTAAACACAGAGACTTATATTGCTTATATGGCTGTGGCAGGCTTCTTGCTAACTGTTCTTATATCTTAAATTAATCCATTTCCATAAATCTATACCTTACCACGTGGCTCGTGGCTTACCGCAGTCTTCACAAGCTGCTTGTCATGGTGGTGGCTGGCAGTGACTCCCTCTGTCTTCCTGTTTTCTCTGTTCTCCTCTCTGTTAGTCCCGCCTATACTTCCTGTCTAGCCACTGGCCAATCAGTGTTTTATTTATTGGCCAATCAGAGCACATACAGACCATCCCACAGCAATTTACTGCAATGGTTTCCAGTCTAAACTTCTTCACACACCCCCTTCTTGTAGAGGTAACTGTCTTATTAAATAATAAGAAACACAGAGCCAAATGAGAGTTAAAAGCCCAAGAGGTCAGAGCAGTAGCTGAGAGCTGAGACTTAAAACCGCCTTCTTCCTGCCACTGCCGTCCTTCCCCTCAGCAAGAGACCTACTTCCTGTGTGTCTGTCTTTTTATTGACTTTCTGTTCTGCCTTCTCATTGGTTGTAAACCCAACACATGACCTCCTCGTCACTGCCTGTCTACACAGACCTCCAGGTCTTCTATAGTTGGTATTGAGATTAAAGGCGTGTGTCTCTATGCTGGCTGTATCCTTGAACACACAGAGATCTGCCTAGCTCTGCCTGTCATGTGATCAGGATTAAAGGTGTGCGCCACCACCACCCGGCTTCTGCTATGGCTTGCTATTAGCTCTGACCCCCAGGCAACTTTATTAACATACAAATAAAGTCACATTTCAGCACAAATAAAATATCACCATACCTTCTGAACTGGAAAACAGGACAGAAGAACTGATCAGAGGGTTTGTAAAGATCACCATCAACACTGACAGAGCTTCTGCTGGAGAGTGTGAGCATCATTTGTGGAGAGATCTGAGTCCGGGAATCATAGCCGTTCTGAATAGCCTACCAAACCGGGACTGCTGCCCTTACCACAGAGCCAACAGACACATGGGGACAGCATAGGTGAGCAAGAGCTGGCCTTACCACAGAGCTGCCACACGGGGGCAGCATACACAAGCGGAGCTGGCCTTGCTTTCCCTGGCCTTACCACAGAGCTGCCACACGGGGGCAGCATACACAAGCGGAGCTGGCCTTGCTTTCCCTGGCAGGCTCTGCAGTCAGCAAGAATGGGTGGGCAGGTGATACACAGCCAGGTGTGCCATGTCACACAAACCCAGTAAGTCATCCCTCTACCCAGAAAAAAAGAAGGGCCGTGCTGACAGAGGCCTCACAGACTTCAGGAGAGGACGGGGCTCTCGTGCCTTGCCTCATTCCCAGACCACTGTGTCCATCCAGATGCTGCTTTGTCAGAGCTGGCTGGAAGATCCAGTTGTTCCCAGAGGATGGGTGCTGATGAGATTCTGGTGTTTTGAGGTAGAGAATTGTAGATGTCGTGTAACACTGAATCTGTGTGACTGACCTAACCCCAGTTTTCCTCATCTTTGTCTTCCTAGGGCCAGAACTGGGGTAGTTAAAATCACGTAGTGTTATCAGCCGCTTAGTAGAAAGAAGTCCGAGTTCTCCCCTGGGCACAGGAGATAAAACAGTTTTCTAAGATTCTGGAAGGACACCCATGCTGCAATGACATTTTCACATCAGCCAACAGCAGCCCCTGAGTACTGTGGGGATCAGTCTCACTGTGCTGACATTAAAAGCGTGTGCCACCCTGCCTGGCCTATAATCTTTGTACACTGGCAAAAACTTGTAACTGCATTTCCTAGACTGTATCCCCATTGTTTTAAAAAATATTTTATTATTGCTATCTTAATAATACGTATATGCGCGTGAATACGGCGCCCAGAAGAAGGGCATTGGCTCCCCTGGAACTGGAATTGTAGGAGATTGTAAGCCACCCAACATCAGTGCTGGGATTGAACTCAGATCCTCTGTCAGAGCAAGTGCTCCTAAGCTCTGAATCTCTCTCTGGTCCCTGTGTCCCCATTGTTACGGAATGTCTGCCTAGTGCTCACACACCTGCAGTTAGAGGGCGCCTGCTGAGGAGTCAGCTCAGCCACTGGGGTTAGGGCTACAGGAACATTCAGCTTGAAAACAGCAATTTCACAGTGTATTCATGGTAGACCACAAAACCTTTCTCTTCAGTTCAGCCATCTCCCATAGCTTACCTGATGCCTCGGGTAAATGCACCTCCTCCAGACCTTTAAAAAAGGTGTACTTGTGCTGTTCTGCACCTCATCCTTTAGCTTATCAGTACCTTTGTGTATGTGTTTTATTGTTTTGAGACAGGGTTCCAGGCTAGCCTGGAACTCACAGTCCTGCTTCACCCTTCCCATCATTGTGGTGCCATGCAAGCACCACCTTGTCCAGCCTAACTACACTGTTTTTCTTTTTTGATTTTTGTTTGTTTTTTGAGACAGGGTTTCTCTGTGTAGCCTTGGCTGTCCTGGAACTCGCTATGTAGACCAGACTGGCTTCAAACTCTCAGATCCACCTGCCTCTGCCCCCCCCCCCCCGAGTGCTGGGATTAAAAGCGTGTGCCACCTCCGCCTGACTGCCTAACTACATTTTTGAGAGAATTCTCTGCTCTTGTTAGCCTGCTTTTTAGTTCCCATTGGTTTTCTGCCCCTCCCCGCCCCCCTCCCACCCCAGTTGGCAGAGTTTTCCTGTCTTGATCGCCTGCTCCCTGTCCCGGAAGCTGCTTCTAAATTACCATATAGAGACTTGATATTGTTTATACATGCTCAGCCAATAGCTCAGGCTTGTTACTAGCTAACTCTTACACTTAAATTAACCCACATTTCTATTTATGCTTTGTCACGTGGCTCATGGCTTGTTACATCATTTTTTTACATGTCCTGCTTGCTCAGCAGCTGGCTGGCATCTCCCCTGACTCTGTCCTCCTTCTTCCCATCATCCTCAGTTTTGCTTTCCTGCCTGACTTTCTGCCCAGCTATTGGCCTGTCAGCTTTTTATTAACCAATGAGAATAATACATATCCATAGTGCAGGAAAAGATTGTTCCATGGCACCCCCTCCCCACATAATACATTTCTCCACTGCTGCAGTAAAGCCAGGTCAAGCCGAACTGAAAAAGTATTACAACAGGTTTATTTGAGTAAAGCAACTCCCAGGCGGGTTCTCCAGTCCCAGAGATGGAGGCCAAGGCTGGAGAATCCACGCCCAAACTAAAGCAGGGAGGTTGTATGGGTTGTAGACAAGGGGTGATGATGTGTCTGCCACAAGCTGGGTTGTGCCCAGCTGTTGTCAAAAGCTGAATGCTTTAGTTGGGGACTTAGGCAGCTGGCAGCTTCAGGGGAGGACGCTGCCTTAGCCACCAAGAATACCAAACTGGGCTTTTTGGCACCTTCCCTTTGTTTGGAGACTCTCTGACTGGGCAGGATTTGGAGAGAGAGACAGGAATGGGGCTTTCCTGATCATGCTGGGGTGAGCTGGAGGTTCCAGCTGGACCTCTACACCTTGTAGAGGTATAGTTATTGTTCAATTTTTTATTTGTTTGTTTGGTTGTTTGGTTAGTTGGTTGGTTTTTTGGAGACGAGGTTTCTCTATGTAGTCTTGCTGCTGTCCTGGAATTGCTCTGTAGACCAGGCTGGCCTCATACTCAGAGATCTGCCTGCCTCTGCCTCCTGAGTGCTGAGACTAAACACATGCGTCACCACCCCCGGCACTTTGTAGGCTTTGGTTGAATACAGTGGTCTCTGGTGTGGAGAGGACCGTCCAGCTTCTGGCTGCTTGAAGCTGCAGCTACATTTGTGTGTGGTGCTGTGGCTCTGAGAGCGCATGGCCCATGGCCCATCCTTCCCTTCTCTGCCGCTGCCCTCCAGAGACGTGAACGTAGAGGTACTAGAGGACGCTGGGGGACACGGTGGGGGGGGCGTGGGGGTATGCTTGGGGACAGCCTTTTCCACCCCATGCCACAGGTCTCCCTTCATAGGAGTGTGCAAGAGTCCGCTGACCAAGAGCCTAGTCAACTCTCAAGTTGAATTGCAAGCCATATCCCGCCTAAGTGACTCCCAAGGCCCAGTCCTGTCCTCCAGGGCTTGTGAGTTTGTGAGAAGTTCTCACTGAAATGAATCTTTGTTTGGACAAACAGCACAACTGGGAACTAGCCCTCCCTTTCCCCCACATCTCCAGATAAGGATGTATTGGAAATAAGACTTAAAATACCTCCATGATAGCAGTAAATCCACAGAAGACCTAGAAAACGGGAGCAGTGGAGGGGAACTGCATTCACGCTGTCCTTTGTTTCAGTGAAACGCTGCAGGGTTGTGGGGCCGTCTCTCAGGGTGGACTGGACAGTTGTTGAGGAGCAGGGCCACACATGGCTCTTCTTCATGTTGTGTAACCCTTGCTCTGGCTGAAGCTCAGCATCTCCAGCCCTCCTCACCTCCTGGTGCCTTCCCTAGGTCTTCCAAGGCTTCCTGCAGCTGGCCATGTGGCCACTCTACTTCAGACTCAGTGACTCAGCAAGAGAGTCACCTGCTGAGATCCCACCCCTTGCTGCTCACACACGGACGTGTGCTCTGGACGCCCCTCCCCCATCTGTAACTTGAATCAGCTGGTAGAACCATTATTGGCTGTTAGCTCTGACCTTCCTTCCCTAGCTCCAGACATAGGCTTCCAGACTCCTTCCACGGACGTTTTGTGTGCCTACCATCCACTCCACCCTGTTGCGGAGAATGACATTCCAGAAAGCACCTGGATGTCACCCAGGGCTTGGTCCTCCCCTTCACCCATGTGCCCTGGTCATCGGGACCGGCAGAGCGGCCCTTCGCTGCTGTGTTAGTTGCTTGGAGTTGTTGAGACTGTCCCTAGTTTTCTCCTGGCTCTGAGCCAGGGCCTCCCCAGTGTCATGCTGGTCACTCAGCTTTCTGGGTGTGTCTGTAGGATTCAGGTGTCTCAGCAGTAGCAGTCACCTTACCCCTTTGTTCGATGACTGTCTTCAGGGCAAAGTGATTCTCTTTCTGTGTCGCCCCCACCCTGTCCCATCCCCACCTGAGACAGGGTTTCTCTGTGTAGCTTTGGAGTCTGTCCTGGAACTCACTCTGTAACCCAGGCTGGCCTCGAACTCACAGAGATCTTCCTGGCTCTGCCTACCAAGTGCTGGGACTAAAGGCGTGTGCCACCACCGCCCAGCTGTGGTTCTCTTTCTGTACACACTCTTCAGGTTACACAGTCCCCAAGGATGCTCCTGTGTGAGGGAGCACACAGCTGAGGCCTTGTGTGCCCCCCTGTGATCTGAGCCTCTCTGGAAGTTTCCTCAGGAGGGTCCACAGTCCTTGTTCATGTGCAGTTTAGCATCGCTGCTGAGGCGTGGCGGAGACAAACCGGCCCGGCCTGAAGGCTCTGGCGGCCCCTTCTGTCTTCTAGGTGCCCCCTTTCCTACTCCTAGCTGAGCCGAGCACCTCTTCTTTCTAGCCTCTCTTTTTCTTTTCTTTTCGTTTTGGTTTTTCCACACAGGGTTTCTCTGTGTAGCTTTGGAGCCTTTCCTGGAGCTCACTTGGTAGCCCAGGCTGGCCTCGAACTCACAGAGATCCACCTGCCTCTGCCTCCCGAGTGTTGGAATTACAGGCGTGTGCCACCACCGCCCAGCTCTTCCAGCCTTTCTTGTGCTCACATTTTTCAAAACCATGTTTGCAGACTAAACCTGGCCCAGAACGAAGAACCTTTGATTTAGGAAGCATGCTGCCATGTGAGATTCCTGGCGCACTGTTGTGCAAGGCCCTGGTAGAGGGCCGCTCTCCCTCCTGAGCTGCCCCTAGGAGAACTGTCCTTGATGTCACACCTGAACTGAGCCCTCCAGAGACACTTCACAGCCTGGCCCCACAGGTCCTCAGGTTGTTCCCCTCAGTTGTCTCAGGCCTGCAGCTGGTCCCCACCTCCTGGACACTAGGCCTTAGGCCACAGCTACTGGGAAGGCAGGGCTCGGGGGCTTCCTGTGTCTGAGGAAAGAGGAAGGTGTCCCATTTTCACCTTGGCTTGTGTACACCTTTGTCTCCACATCTGAGAATCCCAGGAGCTTTCACTGACCGGATTCAGTAATTGACACCTTGGTTCATGGCTTGCTCTGCTGTGTCCTCTCTCTGTTCCAGCATTCCTTCAGGGCTTCTTCGGGTGGACTCCACCAACTAGCTGTTCAGGGAGCTTGGGAACACTGTCTGCCATCTGAGTCTCACCCTCGGCTCTGGTGGCCCTTTTCCTGTCTCAGGATGAGTCCTAGAAATCAAATAGCACCCTCTAGGACAGAGTCGGGCCTCTGTAACAAGGACGTCTTTTCTGGGGCTTGCTCCTTCAGCATTAGGAATCTGCTGTTGAGCCAGGCAGTTGGCACACACCTTTAGTCCCAGTACTTGGGAGGCAGAGGAAGGTGGATCTTTGAGTTCAAGGCCAACCTGGTCTACATAATGAGTTCTAGGACAGCCAGGTCTACATCGAACCCTGTCTCAAAAAGCAAGCAAAACAAACAAAACTCCACTTGCCTCAGTAGAGGGCTTAGTTGTGACGGTGATAGATTTTCTCCTGCTGGGACTGTCCCCTGCCAGCTGGTGGGCTCTGCATGTCCCCCACACACTGCAGTGCCCACAGCCCTGGGACAGTGACTCAAATGCAGGCAGCAGGAGCTGTGCTCATAACTGCCTTGAGAGCCTGCAGCGGACACCGTAGAGATCCAGTGCATGACCTGGGTCGCTCAGCGCAAGTTCAGAAAGCCTCCTTGGTGTTTGTGTGTGATGACTAAGACTTCTGGGGCTGGGATATGGCTCAGCCGTAGAATGCCTAGCATGAGTGAAGCCTTGGGTTCAATCACCAGCACCAAACCAGGAGTGGTGGCTCATACCCACAGTCCCAGCATTCAGGAGGACCAGAAGTTCAAGGTCATTCTCAGTTAAATAGTGACTTGGAAGCCAGCCTGGCTTACATGAGGTCTTGTCTCAAAACCTACAGGAAGGAAAGAAGTAGAGCTTCTTTGAAGTCCCCATACCTTGAGAGGGCCACCCCCAGGTGTCAGTGTAGAGGCCAGCCTTGAGTTGTTTGTTACACTGAGCACCCCCAGTGGAGGAGGGTCTTGGCGCAGGCCGGTGGGGAAGAAGAAACTATGCTGACGTGTTCCAGCCTCACTGGGGTCCTCACCCACAGTGTTGCCCTCACTGGCTTTCTAGGTGGGTACTGCCTGTGTCTCGTGGATGGAATGTCAAGTCTGGAGTCATTTAGCTCGCATCAGAAGAGATTTGACTGGTGTATGCCCAGCTGGTAGTTAGCAGACAGTGAGATGGTTAACAAGCTCGTGAGGCCGTGACGCTAGGTGTGGCTCAGTTGGTAGAGTACATGCTTAGCTTGCATGAAGCCTTGGGTTCCATTCCACACACCATGGAAAACCAGGGAGAGTGGTGGATACCTGAAGTCCTAATACCCCAGGATGTGAGGCAGGAGGATCAAAGGTTTGAAGTCATTCTTGTTTATGTAGCAAGTTTGAGTCTAGCCTGGGCTACATGAGACTCGGTTTAAAAACAACCCAGAAAATCATGTAAGTCCTTGTATACAACAGAGGACCAACAACCAACAGCATCTGCAGACACCAGCCCCTGTTCTCTAAGGGCAGACTCACCCGTGGGAACCGCTGGGGAGGGACGCGCTCCACACCCGGTGCAGAGGTTGGGGAGCGCTTAGTTGTACCAGAGGAAGCTTCAGGAGGTAAGGGCAAAGGGCTGTGCTGGGGTCCTTCTCACTGGGCACATAGTCACAGCTGCGTGGGAAAGGGAGGGGAAAGGATGTGGAGGGTGGGGAGGTGTAGCCAGGGAAAGGTAGGAGGCGCAAAAGTGACTGGTGAGGTAGAAGACCTCTTACAGGGAGTGGTGAGTTTCACTGGGGAGCTAGGAATGGCTGTTTTTAGTGATTCTTAGAGATTTGTGTTTGGTGTGTGTGTGTTAACATTTAGCAGCTCCATGTCCTCACTTGACCCAGCCGATTTTCTCCCTCCTGTCCTGCTGTTTTTAATGTGTGAGATGATATTAGGTGAGTAGATGAACTCAGACTTGTTTCTGAACGACTTAGTAAGCTAATGATAGGAAAAGGTAATTTATTTGGTCAAGACAGCCAAGGATTAAAATATGAAAACTTCTGGGACAATAGAGTAGCCTGCTTGCCTAGTGCTTGCAAGGCTCTGGGTTCAGACCCCCCAGCACCACAAAAACTGTGAACACATACATAGTCATGAGGCATTTAGAAGTGAGGCTTGGCCAGGCGGTGATGGCATACACCCTTAATTCCAGTGCTTGGAGGCATCTCTGAGTTCTAGGCCAGCCTGGTCTACAAAATGAGTTCTAGAACAGCCAAGGCTACACAGAGAAACCCTGTCTCTGAGGAAAAGGAAAGAAAAGGAAGGAAGGAAAGAGAGAGATAAAGAAAGAAAAAGAAGAGGTAGAGAGGGGTGGGAGGCTTGATGTCTACAAGGTGGGATCTGTGGTCTGTAAACTTGGCAGAGGGAAGCAGTCAGAACCAGGGTCCTTGGCAAGACCACTTCTTTAGTATCAGCAGGGGCTCTGGAGTAACTCTTTTTTGTTGTTGTTGTTTGTTTGTTTATTTATTTAATGCCGAATGCTGTTTATTAAAGGAGGGAAGAGGTCTTAAATACAGGCTTACAGCACAATGGGAGAACCCCAAAGGGCAGAAGTTTGCTACCGATGTTTTACAATCTTGCCTCTAAGCTATTAACACCCTTTACTCAGGATACACAGACAAGGAACTTCCCTTAAGCATTCAGGAGGGTGGAACCTGGCAGGGAATTAGCATAGGGAGGATATCAAGGTCAAGGTCAGCAAGCAAGGCAATACTTACCCAAAACGGGGGCCAGGGCCATACAGGTCCCCCTTTTACTAAAAAATGAGCTTCTGACTTAGGTTGCGTGGAATGTCAGCAGGTCACCTTACCCGTCATGGAGACACCTGCCCAGGCCACACAGGCGCTCTGTCTTAGGTTGGTGAGTGCCCCCCAGGCATTACCCGTCTCTGAATACTCATTATTATACCGGCTCAATCGTGTGTGAGCTGCATGGTTAATTGCTGCCAAAGATCTCAAAGTGGCACTGGGCTTGCAATCTGTGTGTTCGACACAGAAAAGACCAACAGAGGTCCTATCTCACCCATAGCCAGTAGGCTAAAGGCAACTGAGCCATTCCCTTCCTTAACAAGCCTTACTGCAAATTGGAGTCCTTGTAAGATGGTATCCCAAAAGCAAATGGAACTTGAGTTTATAGATTTATAATTTTCAAAGCCAATCGAAATGTGTATAACTACTGAATTAAATTTATGCCCAATAGAATGAAAGACTAACTGTGGTAGCTACTTTTGCTGCCAGGGTCTCTGGAGTAACTCTTGGGAGTCAGTCCTCATTCATTCGTCAAGTGCTGACTGGTGTCTCTGGATGCCCAGTGTTGGGAGTGAATGACATATTTTCAAAAGCTCCTAAGGAGATAGAGTCCCGCTGTGTCCCTCACTGGCTTCAGGAACTGATGACATTTGATAGACTTGGTTCCTTTCTTTCCTCTGTTTAGTTTTTCTCTCTCAGGTCTGCTTTATTCCACCCTCTTCTTTTCTTCCTTTTTCTTTGCAAACTGAGGGTGCTAGGCAAACGCTCTGCCTATCCTCTTCTCTCCAAGTCCTTTGAAGCCAGTTCCAAACACTGCCTTACCAATAAATAAATAACATCTACAGATTAAAAATAAACAACACAAATAAATAGAATCAACAGGAATCCCCAACACCAGTTCAGTCTATACTCAGATTTCTTAATGTCACAATTTTATTTTACCTTTGGTTTGTGTTGTCATACACGTACCTCAGGTTCCATTTCTTTATTCTCTTTATTCTCATATTAAATACTGCATTGCACAATAAATAAAATAAATTCCCAGCTGCCACATGGGTGCTGGGAATTGAACTTGGGTCCTCTGAAAGAGCAGTCAGTGCTCCTAATCACTAAGGCATCTCTCCAGCCCCCGTAAATTTTTTCTGTTTTCTTTTTCTAAGACAGGGTTTCTCTGTGTAGTCCTGGCTGTCCTGGAACTCCCTCTGTAGGCCAGGCTGACCTTGGGGGACACAGCTGCACCAAACACTTTGCAGATGGCTGCTTATGTGCTATTGGATGGGGCTGGGGTTAATGCATTGCGTCAGTGTTGAACACAGTCTCTCTGCTCCTGCCCTCCCCTCAGGCCTCAACCATGTTACGAGCCTCTTTGGTACCTGAGTAAGTAATCATTCTTAGGAGTTTTTATTAATTGTATTCTAAAATTTTATTTGCTTTTTATTTTATGTGTATGAGGGCTTTGCCTGTATGTATGTCTGTACATCACCTGCATGCCTGGTGCCTGCAGAGGCCAGAAGATGGCATTGTATACCCTGGACATGATTGTGAGCCACCATGTGGGTGCTGGGAACCAAGCACAGGTCCTCTGGAAGAGCAGCCAGTGCTCTTAATTACAGAGCCATCTCTCCAGCTCCGTATTCCTATCTATATGTGAAACTGGAATTCAAGATAGTTTAACTAAACGTTCAACCACATGTTGATATGAAAGAAAATGCCAATGATCATAAATAATGCTAAACTAGAATTATCTTTTAATATTGATTCTTGTAAGAGAACATTAAATAGCAAAAATCTGTTGCCTTATTCCTATGGTGTTCTTAGAAATGAGTTCTATTCTCCTGCCTCAGCCTCCAGGTTCTGAAATTAGAAGTATTAGCCACAACACCCAGTTTGTTATATTAATTTTGAGGATGTAAATTGACGATTACAAAACTTCTTTTTAAAAATTCTCTTTTGAAGATATAGTTATTTATGTGTATGTGCGTTCTAGCTTACCTGTGTACACCACATGCATACAGTGTTTTCAGAGGCCTGAACAGAGTATTGGGTCCCCTGAAATCGGAGTTACAGATGATTGTGAGCTGCCATGTTGGTGCTGGGAATAGAACCTGGGTCCTCTGCAAGAGCAGCAAGTGCCCTTAACTGCTGAGCCATCTCTCCAGCCCCCCAAGACATGTCAGTGTTAGTATTTTACACAAGCCCTGAGCAGTTAGAAAGCCAAAAGGTCGGCCTGGGTGTGGGGAGTTAAACTTGAGTGACAAGCCTGTGATCACTGCACTGGGAGGCTGCGGTGGGAGGGTGAGCCCGGGCCACACAGGGGGACCCTGTTTGAACACTAAAACAAAACAAAACCTAGTATGCAATTTCTTCTTATTGTAGAAAATTAGCATGCCATTGAAATCTAAGAAGAAATAAATTTAGACTACATAAAATCCATCCCTCAGCAGGGGTGAGCTGGCTGAGCTGGGTGGGGGCCTGGGCACTAGGCTCCCAGGGGAAGGCTCTGTCTCTTTTGGGAACCCACAGTTGGGGTGGTGTTTGGGCCGCTGTTGGTTGCTTGAGTCTAAGTAGAGATCTTGATGCTCGGCAGATGGAATGACATGCCCCTTTGCCCTTTTCCTTCTCTTTGAACTTGCGATGCTGAGCAGGAAGTTGAAGGATGTCCCATTACTGCCCTCCCTGGATTATGAGAAACTGAAGAAGGATTTGATCTGGGGCAGTGACCGCTTGAAAGCCTTCTTGTTGCAGGCTCTGCGCTGGGTAGGTACATTCCCCTTGAAGTTAATAACAAAAACCAGAGAGAAAACTCCAGCACTGCTTTTCTTGGCTGGCTACCTGGTAACTTGGGTGGTATCTCATAATCCCTTTGCTAAGAATCCTTTCCTGCTGCCTGCCACCAAGACCTGAGGTTAAAAGCCTCTCCAGCCAGGTGTGGGAGCACAGGCCTTTACCCCTAGCTTGCAGAAGGCAGAGGTAGGTGTCGTTCCGTAAGTTCAGGGCCAGCCTGGTCTGCACAACAGGATCCAGACCAGACCAGGGCTATATAGTGAGGCTCCACCCCTACCCACAGCAGGCAAACCAGCTCTGAGTTAGGTCTCGGCCGTATTCTTGAGCACTCTGTACTGGTGTCCGTTACTGTTGCTTCAGTGTGATAAGGCAGCTGCCCCTGCCATTCAGCCCTGCCTGGTCAGGTGCTACATTCAGCTTGGGGCCTGCATGTTAGTTAGAGCATGTAGCCAAACCCAGTCACAACTCCAGAGACCCCTGGGTACAAGTACTGACCAGTTCACCACCCTGGATAGGCCTCATCAGGATTCCCATTCCTCAGTAGTTAGGTTGATCAGTTGCAGCCAGTGGTTGGTTTTTAAGTGTTCCAGACCCCTCTACATTCTCAGAAATTATTGCAGACCCCAAAGAGTTTTGTTTGTATGGATTTTATCTAATGTGTAAATAAATTAAAACAGAAAACTGGAGAATGTATCATTCCCTGTAAAATTAACAAATGACCGGTTAACACAAATAACAGTAACTAGTTTCCAAACAACAAACGAAGTGAATGAAGAGTGGCGTCCTTGTTCAGCCGTCTCCGTGGTTTGCCTTTGAGGAGGACCCCAGGGTCTTCAGAACCCGCTTTTATGTTAGACTTGCCAGTATCACACTTCCACAGCCTCTGAGAAAGTGATCAAGAACGGCAGAACCCATCTCAGTGTCACTGGGAAAATAGTCATGTCCCTTCTGAGTCCACGAAAGAGTTTTGGGATGCCCAGAGTTCTCTGAACTACACTTTGAGAATCACTGGCCAGAGCCTTTCACTAAACGATCCATTCTGACTCACCCTAGAGGAGTGTCAATCTCCCGTGTGGATCCCCGTATTTCGGGGTACACTGCTTCAGAATTCTTTGAGCAAGTTCACCATCTCTGAGTGGAAACGGTCCTCCTGGTCCGTAGCATCTGGTGGTGCATCTGGACTGGGCCTCAATGGGAACTATGAGGAACACTTGGGGCCCAAGGGGAGAACCCTGTAGGGCCTGCTGACCAGGGTGGGTGGGCAGCCTGCGTGGTCACCAGGGCTGCCCACCCTGGTTTGCTTGTGTCTTCTCGTGTTACCACACTCACCCTGGTTGCCTGAGTTTGCCACCCAGCGATGGCTCAGTCTGTCCACTCCCTGGGCCTCTTGCTGGGACAGGGCCTCCCTTTCTACAGAAAACAGGTACTTTGACAGATAATCAGGAAGGCATGCGGCTGCTCAATGGCTTTGCCTGTGTTCTTCTCCAGTGCCCAGCCAGCCTCTTGGCTCCACAAGAATTCCCCCATGTGACACTCTTGGCACCGTCCTTTAGCAGTCCCCACATAGTGGTGATCAGGCCAGCTAGCAGCGTGCCCTCCCTCTGAAGGCCTTTCCTTCCTCCTGTCTGCTGTGTCTGTTGACTCTGGCTTGGCCTTGGTCCATGCTGCAGACCAGGATGTTCTGAACACACCACGCTTGTCCTCAGACAGAAGCAGATTCTGAGCCTCAGGGTATTTATTTAAGACTTTTTTTCCCTGAAAAGCAATTTGCTCGTGCCACACACACAACTTTCTCCCGTCCTAACAAAGCTGCACACAGCAGCCATGTGCACCTGCACACCACACAAACTTCTTCTTCCCCTGTGGGTAGCACACAAATTCATATGGCACCGTATCAGATTTAATGGCTTCCCAAATTCTAACCAGCTAGCCAGCCTCTCTCTCTCCCATCTGCCTCCCCACCTCCATTGCCCATTGGTCCTTTTGGATCGGGTCACTGAGAGTCTTCTAGAGGTAGCCTGGGCCCCACTTTCTGACTGGACCACTCCCCCACCCCCCCCCCGCCCTTCCACACACACTCACCTCCCTGCTGCTTGACCGTCCGCCCGCCCTGCAGGGCCTAGCTCTGGCCTCTGTAGGAGTTTGCTACTTGGGTTTTTCTTTGCAGCGCTTGACCACGTCCCACCCTGGAGAGCAGAGGGAGACAGTCCTGCAAGCCTATGTCAGCAATGACCTCTTGGATTGTCACAGCCACAACCAGGTCGGTAAGAGGTGGCCAGGGCCTTCCGCGGTAGGGAAGGACCGTAGCAGACATGAGGCTTTGCTTTCTGTGGACACTGTCGGTGTGCTGGCCTTGCAGTGTGAGCTTATCAGCTGCTCGAGGTCTGTGTTCGCCTCTTGATCTGCTCTTCAATTCTGGAGAGTTCCGAACCGGCCGGTGGCTTGGAGGCGCCACAGCTCCCTTCTGCTAGTCTTCCCGCCCTCTTCGCTCCTCCCACTTGAGCTGTGCTCCGTTTTCCAAGTCAGTGGGTCGCAATGGTGTTTTTTGTCTCAGTGCCACAGTCTCTGAAGCCATTGAAGAATGTAGTTCCTTCAAGTCCGTTGTTACTTGTTTTATTGATTGTTTTGTGTTGGTGGTGGGGTTTGTGTTAGGTTTTTTTTTTGTTTTGTTTTGTTTTTTTAAGATAGAGTTTCTCTGTTTAGTCCTTGCTGTCTTGGAACTCACTCTGTAGACCAGGCTGGCCTTGAACTCAGAGATCCGCCTGCCTCTGCCTCCCAAGTGCTGGGATTAAAGATGTATGTTACCACTGCCCCACAGAGTCTTTTTTTTTTTTAAAGATTTTTTTTTAAATACCTTATTGTATGGGCATTTTACACCTGCATGTACGTATGTGCATCACATGTATGCACTGCCCATGGAGGCCAGAAGGCAGTGTCGGATCGCCTGGAACCAGTTCAGTTGTGAACCCCCAGTGGGTGCTGGGAATTGAACCCTGTCCTCTGGAAGAACACCTCGTCAGTGCTCTTAACTGCTGAGCCATTTCTCCAACCCCTGTGTTAGAGTCTTACATAGTCCAGGCTGCCTTCAAATTTACTATGTGGGCTGAAGATGACCTTGAACTTGTGAACTTCCTGCCTCTACAACCTCCCGAAGCCTGGGATTATAGGCTTGTGCCCATGGCTAATGTACACAGTGTGGGCATTGAATTTAGGGCTTCGTGCATACTAGAAAGCGCTCTACCAACAACTCATCCCCAGCCTTGTTTTGTTTCTAAGAAGGAATGACCTTGAGTTCTCTAAAGGTACTGGGCAGTTTGCAGGGTAGGAAGACTCCTTGGTAATGCAGATGCTGGGCCACCATGATTTCAAAATGGATTGGGCTCTTGAACTGGTTGTCTAGTTATTTCTCCCTTAATGGTTCTCAAAGTTTAGTGTGTAGCGTCATCAACCTGAAGGAACTTATTTCACACTGTACACACCCAACAGTTCTAGCTCTTCAGCATTATGTGTGCATCTGAAGAGCACACTTCCTTAATTCAAGGACTGTTGTCTTTCCAGATTCATAGTTCCACTTATTATCCACAAGGATGAATATAGAGAATATTTGAAAATTTTGAAGTTGTTTTTCCATCACCCAGGTTAAGAAACAGAAACTTGGGCTGGAGAGATGGCTCAGCCATTAAAGGCCAGGCTCAGAATATAAAGAAATAGAAACTTCCAGTACTTTAGAAACTTCTAGGTTGCATCCCCTTTCCTTTCTTTTATAAAGGAATAGCTATCAAACCAATCTTGGGATGAAGGAAGCAAAGGTCTACATAGTGAATCCAGGATAGCTAGGGCTACATAGACCCTGTCTAAAGAGAAAGAAGGGAAGGAATGGAAGGAAGGAAGGAAGGAAGGAAGGAAGGAAGGAAGGAAGGAAGGAAGGAAGGAAGGAAGAGATGCCACTATCTCAACTTTTAAAAATTACAGTATAATACCGTGTTAGTTAGGGTTTCTATTGCTGTGAAGAGACACCATGAACACTGCAACTCTTATAAGGGAAAACATTTAATGGGATGGTTTACAGTTTCAGAGGTTTAGTCCATTATCATCATGGCAGGACATGGTGGCATGCAGGCAGACCTGGTGTTAGAGAAGGAGCTGAAGAAGGAGCTGAGGGTTCTACATTTTGATCCACAGGCAATAGGAAGTGAACTGTGTACCACACTGAGCATAGCTTGAGCATGGTAGACCTCAAAGCCCATCCCCACAGTGACACACTTCCTCCAACAGAGCCACACCTACTCCAGCAAGGCCAAACTTCCTAATAGTGCTACTCCCTTTGGAGGCTATTTTCTTTCAATTCATCACATTCTACTCCCTGGCCCCCAAAGGCTTATAGCCATATCATAATGCAAAAATACATTCAGTCCTACTTCAAAAGTCCCCATAGTCTAATACAGTTTCAAACTTTTTTTAAAAAATCTAAAGTTCAGAGTTTCTTCTGAGATTCATGCAATTTCTTTTTTTTTTTTATGTTTTTTTTTTTTTTTTTTTTAAGATTTATTTATTTATTATGTATACAGAAGAGGGCGCCAAATCTGATTACAGATGGTTATGAGCCACCATGTGGGTGCTGGGAATTGAACTCAGGACCTCTGGAAGAGCAGTCGGTGTTCTTAACCTCTGAGCCATCTCTCCAGCCCGCAATTTCTTAACTGTAATCCCCTGTAAAATTAAAACTGCTGCACATAAAAAAATAAGTAGTTGCGGTGTGCACACCTTAATCAGCATCGGAGCAAGCAGGATCTCTGCGAGTGAGACAGCTGACTACATAGTTCAGAAAAAAAAAAAAAATTTCAAAAAAAAAAAAAAAAAAAGTAGTGGAACCCAGGCTGTCTGTCTACTTTAAAGCTGAATATTAAAAATAATTTAAGTATAACTCCAGAGAAGCCAGTGTAACTCCCACTAAGGGGAAGAAAGGAAGAAATCTGACATCCAGGAGCACCTCCTGTGTGCAGATCATTCTATTATGAGCTTTTCTATAAGATATTGGTTGGTCCTTACATCTGAAATGTGGGCAGATGGTTCATTTGGCAAAGTGGAACACAAGCCTGGCTTTCCAGCACCCATGTTAAAAAGAAGCAGGTAGGCAGTCTGGCTGGGTGCTGTGATCCGTTCCTGTAATCCCAGTGCAGGGGAGGCAGAGACAAGAGGGTCCCAGGGACTTGTTGGCCAGCCAGTCTAGCCAGTCAGCGAGTTTCAGGCTCCGTGAGAGACTCTGTCTCAAAAATAAGCTGGAGAGTGACTGAGGAAGACATCTTTGGGCTCCATATGCATGCATTTGTGTGTGCGCACACACACATACACACACACACACACACACACACACACACACACACGCACGCGCGCGCGCGCGCAAAACAAAACACAAGGCAAGAGTTAATGTATGTTAGAAGCCGGGAGAGAACTGTCTGGAAGGGTGTCCTGGAGCGTCTCTGGGCTGTGGGAATGTGGCTTCTGTACTTGGTTGCCCGTTACCACATGTTCACTTGTGAACACTCTTCAGGCTGTGCGCTGATGATCTGTAAGTTCTCTGGACTGTACACTACGGTGAAAATTTGCCTCAGTAAAGATGGTACAAAGGTAGTTGACATTTGGGGGATGGCTTGTGGCCATTTCACTCGGCCCGGTTCAGTTGGAGCACTCTACATAGCACACAGAGCTACCGTACAGGAGTCTTGCTTCCCCAAACTTGTACTGACGCCTCCTTGTTCCTCTCTCCTGAGCTGACGTTCTCCTTCCAGCCTCCTCCCCTCCACCCCGCTTTCTGAACACAGGGTTTTCCTAGCGCTCTACACTAAGTTACATTCCAGACACTGGTTTGTTTGTTTGTTTTTAAGAATTATTGTTTTTAATTGTGTGTGCGTGTACATGAATGTTTGTCTGTCTGTCTGTATGTTCACCATGTGTATGCAGGGTCTGAGGAGGTCAGAAGAGGGCATCTGATCCTCTGGAATCGAAGTTATTCATGGTTGATGGCTGGCATGTGGGCACTAGGAGCCCAACCCAGGTCTTCTGCACTCTTAACTGCTGAGCCGTCTCCAGCCCTGCAGCCACTGGTTTTGAGAATATCTTGCTATAACCTGGACTGACCTCAAACTGGAGATTGTCCTACCGCTGCCTCCCAAGAGCTGGGTGACAAGCATGCACCATCATGATGGCTTCCTGTCTGCAGTTTGGTAGCTTTCTGCTCATGGGAACCTGGTGTGCCCTGATGCGGAGACCCTGTGTTAGCCTCTTGTGATAATGCTCCCTCCCTGTCCCTGTGCTGGAGATCACAGGGACAGCACCATGCCATCTGGCCACTTTGTTTCTGTTTGTCTGTCTGTATTGTCCCTGCTTTGTCCCTAACTCTTCAGCGTTTTGAAGCATAAGTGGAGGAACTCAGGGCATTTGTCCTGTATGAGTAACATTTCTCATGGCATTAATCAGCTGTTCAGGAATTGTGTCTTTAAAAAAGCCATTTCCTGTCGTCCTGTCCTGTCTGGAGGGAGCTGAATTAGCTGTGTGCTTGTCTCACCTGGAAAGCCGGCAACAGCAGCAGCCACTGAGCCCGCTGTTCTAGCTGCTCAGCATTCTTAATCCATTGAACTTGGAACTTTAGGCGGCTTCCTTTTGCCAAGTCTCAGCAAGTATCGTTTGGCCATCAGGAGCTGCAGGTGAACTGTGGCTGCAGCTGTTTTCCTCTAGTCAGTCAGGCATGGGGGCATCTGCCCCTTCCCCGCGCCCTAGCTCACTGTTTCTCTCAATGGTTGTTCCCTGCAGAGGAGCGTGCTGCAGCTGCTGCACTCCAAGAGCGAGGCTGTGCGCCAGTACATGGCCAGGCTCATCAATGCCCTGGCATCCCTGGCTGAAGGTGAGGTGACATCTTCCCTCCGGGCAGAACAGCCCGGCAAAGCCACGGGCATCCCTGTGAAATCAGTGTTTCCCAGGCTTGCTTAAAGTAGCCCAGGTCTCCTCATTTTATTTCTGTTCTTCTAACATCTCTTGTGAAAATTAGTTCTTAAGATAATTGCCCAAGTTTCTATCAGAGCAAATTTTCTTGCCTTTGGAGTTGATTTTACAATATGTAAGATTTTGTAACTCTCATTTAAACTGTTTTTAACTGCATAAGAGGAAATACCTTCTCTGTAATCCCTGCTTGCCAAAGTCAGTCTGGTGACACAAGTGGGGCCTGTCCCAGCGAGCGCTGCACCACCCCTCCCGGCGTTAAAGAACTTGGAAACCTCAGAAATAATCGACATTGTAACGGAATAAAAGTCAGCTTTACAAAGGACCATTATCAGGGCAGGTGAAACAGCTCAGTTAGTAAAAGCTCTTGTGTATGCCTGACAACCTGAGTTTGATCCCTAGAACCCACTAACAGGTCAGATGTGGATCCCAGCATTGGTGGAAGGAAAGACCTGACCATTGAAAAGTGTCCTCTAACCTACATGTATATGCATTGGCACCCACAGTCACCAAGTACATCTCACGCACACCGCACACACCCAGGATAGGTTCCTTACAGTCTTATTTGTTTGAGGTTTTGTTGTTGTTTTGTTCTTTAATCATTGTTGAAACTAGGTCCTTCTGTGTAGCCCAGGCTGACCTTGTCCTCACAGGACCTGCCTTTGCTTCCAGGCCTGGGGTTGTGCACCACCACACCCAGCCCCACTTGAGGTGTTTTTAATGTGAATAAAAAGAGTTTTCAGGTTATAATACATGATATTCAACATGTTCATTTAATTCATTATTCCATTCATTTGCAAACACTTATTATAAGCCAGTGTGTGCACTGAGAACCATTCATCTCAAATTAGTGTCAGTGCAGAGATCTACAGAGATTTACTTGTGAAGGTGTCCCAGACGGGGCCCCACCTCCATCGGGCTCTGAGCATGTCCGTGAGGAACAGGAGAGCGTGGCCGAAGCAGTGCTTGGCTACCTCCCTTGCAAAGGTCCGGGGGCCACAGTGTAGTTCTGTTCCTCTTTTTCCCTTGTAGGTCCTTCAGGTCCAGGATGCCACAGACTGTGGTGGTGGCTCATGTTCAGGCTTACAGGAAGAAAGGCTTTCTATTGGTCAGACCATTGCTTGAGAAGACTTCTGTGTTTAGACAGCGTCCCCCTATGTAGGTACTAGCCTGGCCATGAACTTGCAATCCCCCTGCTGTGGCTCCCCTAGTACTGAGATTACAGGCATGTACCACCACATATGGCTCAGAAAAAGTACATTTTAACAATTTCTTCTAGAACTTTCTAGTGTATCCTGTGCATATCTTTACTAGAAAGTGGCCTTAGTGCACACTAGATTAATTCTTTACATCTTTCTCATTTTCATCTCTGGCACATCGTAGGTCGACTCTACCTAGCCCAGAACACAAAGGTACTCCGGATGCTGGAGGGAAGGCTGAAGGAGGAAGACAAGGATGTCATCACTCGTGAGAATGTCCTTGGGGCCTTACAGAAGTTCAGCCTCAGGTCAGTCTCTGCCTGTGAGTTCAGGCTGGTGTGTGTGTGTGTGTGTGTGTGTGTGTGTGTGTGTGTGTGTGTGTGTTGTGTGTTTGAGAACCACCACTTACTTACTTTCTCCTGGATTCTCATGGCATCCTAGGATATAAATGGTATCTTTCTGTTAACACTTATGAGAAGTTAGATGACTTTCCATGGTAGAGCTATGTAGCTAGAGTTTTCCTGCCTGGCCCACAGTCAGGACAAATCTTTGTCACCCGCCAGTCCCACAGCCGCTCAGACCCAACCAAGTAAACACAGAGACTTATATTGCTTAAAAACTGTATGGCCATGGCAGGCTTCTTGCTAACTGTTCTTATATGTTATATTAATCCATTTCCATAAATCTATACCTTGCCACGTGGCTCGTGGCTTACTGGCATCTTTACATGCGACTTGTCCTGGCAGCGGCTGGCAGTGACTCCTTCTGCCTTCCTGTTCTTTCTTTTCTCCTCACTGTTAGTCCCGCCTATACTTCCTGCCTAGCCACTGGCCAATCAGTGTTTTATTTATTGACCAATCAGAGCAACACATGTGCCATACAGACCATCCCACAGCAGAGCTAGAAACTCCTCTCTAAGCTCTGCTGTTCAAGGCTGCTGGGGATGGAGGAAGACAGTACAGTGAGTGCAGCATTGCCTTCCCTACCTGGTATCCGGTTAGTGCCAACCAGGTGCTTGGTGTAAGGATAAACACACAGAGTCAAGTTGCTCCCATTAGTTCTGTGGGAGCCTTGCTCCTTGTGCACCTCCCAGGAGCCCACCCACAGTCCTCGAAGTGCTACATTAGAACTTAAAAGCCTTGTTTTGTTTTGTTTTTAAGTATTTCTTTTTAAATTTATGTTATGTGTATGAGGGTTTTGCCTGCATGTATGTTTGTGTACCATGCACATGCCTGGTGCCCCTGGAGGTCAAGAGAGTGTTGTATCTCTGGAACTGGAGTTACAGATGACTGTGAGCTGCCATGTAGTTGCTGGGAACTGGACCAGAGTCCTCGGAAAGAGCAGCAGGTGCTCTTAACCACTGAGCCATCTATCCAGCCCTTCATGTTCTTTTTGAACCAGATCTAGTGTCTTCTTAGAGAACTTTTTACAAACAAACAACAGCTTAGCTGGGTATGGTAGCACAGGCCTTTAATCTCAGCAATTGGGAGGCAGAGGCAGGTAGAGCTCTAATGAGTTCAAGGCCAGCCTGGTCTACATAGTGAGCCCCAGCCAACCAAGGCTACATAGTGGAACCTTGTTTCTAAAAAAAAAAAAAAAAAAAAAAAAAAAAAAAAAAAAAAAAAAAAAAAAAAAAAACTTTCATTTTATACATATGAGTGTTTTGCCTATATGTATGTATGTACAGCATGTATGTAACACATGTTAGCTGTCAGAAGAGGGCTCTGATCCCCTGGAACAGGGGTTACACATATGGTTCTGAGCTATATGTGGGCGCTGAGAAATGAACCTAGGTCCTCTGCAAAAGCAACAAGTACTTTCAACAGCTGAGTATCTCTCCAGTCCCAGAGGTCACCGTCATAATTGGACAAGTCTGGTTTTCACAAATGTGCAGAGTTCTGCAGCCATCACAACCTGAGAGTAGAACCTATTTCCCATTTATTTGTTTGTTTGTATGTGTGACTATGGAGGCAAGAGGACGATTCGTAGGGATTGGTTCTCTCCTTCCACCGTGTGGGTCCTAGGGATCAAACTCGGGCCATCAGGCTTGGCTGCAGGCCCTTACCCACTAATCATTTTACCAGTCCTAATTTTAGAGCATTTCTATGTCGATAGAAAAAAGTCCACACTAATTGTTGCCAACCTTCATTCCATCCCAGCCCTAGACAGCATCCCATATCTCTTCTGTAGCTCCATCTTGTGCATGTCCAGCGCATGGAATCATGTAAGATGAGCCCCTCCAAATTGATTTTTTTTCAGAGTAATATTTCTGTGGCCTCTTGCCTGGGTCAAGTAAGCCAAAGCTATTAATGATATTTACGTGCTTGAAGTAGAAGTCTGCTAGCTTTAGCTATTGAAAAGGAGACTTTCAAGTGGGAGGCCCTTCTTACTGCTCAATCATTCTTTAAAGTATTGGTCCTTAAAAATTTCAAAAGAAGTTTTGTTGTCCTAGTTGAATGGGCTGAAGGGTGTTCCCCAGAGTCTGTCTTTCATAGCTCCATTGATCCCCATTTGCACCGTGGTACTCTTCCATGGAAAGTCCCTTGCCAGTTAATTCAGCTGATAAGGTTGTTTCCTCTTAGGCGCCCACTGCAGACTGCGATGATTCGTGACGGCCTCATCTTCTGGCTGATCGACCTTCTGAAGGAGCCCGACTGCCTGTCTGACTACACACTGGAGTACTCTGTGGCTTTGCTCATGAACCTCTGCCTTCGAAGTGCAGGTGTTACAGCCCTCCCGCCCTCCACACATGCACACACCCAGATACACATGCACACACCCGGATACACATGCACACACCCAGATACACATGCACACACCCGGATACACATGCACACACCCGGATACACATGCACACACCCGGATACACATGCACACACCCAGATACACATGCACACACCCAGATACACATGCACACACCCAGATACACATGCACACACCCAGATACACATGCACACACCCGGATACACATGCACACACCCAGATACACATGCACACACCCGGATACACATGCACACACCCAGATACACATGCACACACCCAGATACACATGCACACACCAGATACACATGCACACACCAGACACACATGCACACACCCGGATACACATGCACACACCCAGATACACATGCACACACCCAGATACACATGCCCTGGCATGGAGCATGGCTGGGCAGAGAGCTGCCCACACATCTCATTCCCACTAGCCCAGTAAGGCTTCCTTTTTTCTCCCTTATGGAGAACTTAGGAGAGGGGTGAGTAAAGTGATTCTAGCTAGGCATGAAGCTATCCAGCCCTTAAAACCAAAATACCGTGTTACCCTTGGAAAGAATCTGTGTGCAGTTTCGTGTTTATACGGTGCCCTCTGAGGAGCGGGGCAAAGCCAGTCACATTTCTGTCAGCTTTGTTGCACTTTTCAAAGGTAGGAAGTTAAGAGTTATGATCACTGCCACTGAGGACAGAGAGGTGTGTTCCCAGCATCCTCTGGGGTGAAGTTGGCGGCAGGAGCGGAGACATTAAGTCATGCTGTCTGCTCGGTGTTCTCCATCTCACAAGGGCACCGAAAGCTGCTTCTTACCTTTTGGGAGTGTAGTTCAGTGGATAGAATGCTTGTCTGGCTTGTGTAAAGCCCTAGTTCCCTCCCCAGTACGTGTAAACTAGGCATGGTGGTGCATGCCTGTAATTCCAGCACTCAGAAGGTGGAGACAGGATTGCAAGTTCAAGGTCACCCTTGGTTATACTTACTGCAAATTGGAGGCTGACTTGGGCTGACCTTGTCTCAAAAGCCAAAGCAAAATCCCTCAAAACAAACAGCAAATGCTTACCCACTCAACAGAGATGGGAGTTTCAGCTTCTGTACACACATCAGCCTTTCAGACACTCTGTCACGCGCAGTATGCGATGCCTTAGAAGAGGCCCTCACTCGCTGGGCTGTCTCCATCCCCTAGGGTCTGTGAGGAAGGTAGGTGAGAAGTCTGCTGGCTCAGCCGCTTGCCCACTCTCCCCCATCTGCAGAGCTTCATGCTCCCCACGAGTGTCTGTTCCCTGAGTAAGACTGCTGCTCAGTCTTCTGCTCTGGTCCCTGTGTGAGCCAGCTCCCACTGCTTTTCACCCCCCCTTTCCTGTCGTCAGCTTGGTCGTGTGTTAGGTGACACAGAGTCCATATAGCACATTAGACTTGGACTGTTGTCACGGCCAACCATAAGTTCTTATTTATGTGCGTCACTTTTTGCCTTTTTGGCAGGTGCTAATAATGTGTGTATATATATATAATTTGTTTGTTTGTTTGAGATCGGGGCTCTCTATGTAGTCCTAGCTATCCTGTAGACCAGGCTGGCCTTGAGCTCACAGAGACCCTCCTGTCTCTGCCTCCCTGAATTATAAGCATGTGCCACCAAGCCCACCAGCATAATAATCCATTTTTAAAAGGAGAAGAGTGAGGCTCAGAGTGACTGACTAGCTCGTCACACAGCTCCCTTGACCTGACTGTTTTCCTTCCCTTGCTTCCCGCAGGAAAGAACACGTGTGCCAAAGTGGCGGGACTCGTGCTGAGAGTCCTTTCAGACCTCCTTGGCCATGAGAACCACGAGGTACTCAGCGGAGCTGCTTGCCCTGGGGTGGATTGGGGAACTGTACTGGTGACCTGGGTGCTTGTGACCTCAAAGGCAAGGGGCTGGCTTTGGGCAGTTGCTGTATTCAACATACATTCCTTCCTGTATTTGAGGGTTCTCTCTGTGTGTGTGTGCGTGCAAGTGCAATGGTGTGTGTGTTGACTTGTGTGTGAGTGCACATGTGTGTGGATGTCCGTGAAAGCCTGAATTTGATACTGGGTGTCTTCCTTCATTGCTCTCCACTTTATTTACAAGGCAAGATCACGAGAGCATGGACCCCCGAGCTCTCCTGTTCTGCTAGCCTGGCTAGCCAGCTTGCCTCCCAAGTGCTGGGATTATGGGTGCCACCACGCCTGCCCTGCTTTTACGTGGGTTCTAGGGATCTGAACTCAGGCCATTCTGCCTGTAAAGCAAGCGTCTGTTAAGACTCCCCAACCCGTCCTCTAACCATGTTCGTAAGGAACTTTGCATCTCGTATAGTCTCAAACATCTTCCTCCTCACTTTCTGGTGCCCTGCCCCCACTGATCCAGCCAGGTCCTTGTCCCTCCTCACTTTCTGGTGTCACCTATCAGTCCTGGGTTCATCCCCTGACATTAACACTCCTCCTGTCTCCTCTACCCTTTAATGTCAGTCTGTGGACGCGTGTGCCCTTAAGTATCTTTGGCGCTGTGTTTGTGTGGACTTACTTTGCATAAAAGATACTCCAACCTAGAGCTCATCAGTTGATGATTGTCCTCTGGCATTTGGTGACATTTCTCTGTTGTTTCATGGGTCTCAGTGCCGCAGTATCCCGGCTTTCACTGTGTCCTGGCACACACCTTATTTCTCACGGGCAGGCCTGTGATGGTCGCAGCTCTGCTGATACAGTTGTCCTATGGTAAACACACACACTGAGCTGCCATGGGACATGTGGCCCTTGTGGCTGCCAGCTCACAGCATATACAGGGATCAAGTTGCCCTCCAGAATGACCCCATTACCACACAGCTGGTGTTACTTTATAAGTTTCCTAGCCATTTTAAAATATGATAAGTTAACAAAATCGTGGGTACAGGTGATTCATCTCTTACAAATATTTTTCCAGAAATAATAGCATCTTACAGAAGTCCAGCCTGGCCAAAACTCTCTCCATATCCCCAGCTGGCCTCAAACTTGCAATTCCCTTCCCTCAGCCTCCAGAGTACTGGGCTGATGGCAACACTCTGCCCCTGCACTGGAGCTCAACCCAAATTAGACATGTGTCAACACAGGACATCTTTCAGCAGGCATGATTGGCAGGACCTTTGGATCAAGAAGAGCATTAGGTTGCCCTGCATCTGTTCCCATTTCAAGCGGGCAGCTCTGGTCTGGTTCTTTTCATGGACAGCTACATTCTCCTACAGCAGCACTGCCTCACTGACATTAGGTGGCTGTTAGAGTTCACGCTGGGCCTTCTATATTTCAAAGCCAGCAAGTTTTTCACAACTTCAGTCCTGGCTCATGGCTCCCTGAGTCTCTTCTTCATTATGTTCAGTGCAGGCAGGTGAGCGCTGCAGGAGCCACAGTCTTTCTGAGACTTAATGGATGCAAATGCCTTAGCCCAGAGGAGTAGGTTCTCCTCGTCAGCGGGCACCAGTGCCTTTGCTTAAAAGCAATAGAACCTTGTCCAGCAGGCGCAAAGCCATGCCTTCAATCCCCAGGGCCTCATAAACCAGGCACCCTAGGACTTGGGAGGTAGAGGAAGGAGAGTCAGAAGGTCAAGCTCATCATCAGCTCCATAACAAATTGAAGCATGCCTGTCTCAAAAAGAAAAGGTACAGCTGGGCGGTAGTGCACGCCTTTAATCCCAGCACTCGGGAGACAGAGGCAGGTGGATCTCTGTGAGTTCGAGGCCAGCCTGGTCTACAAAGTGAGTTCCAGGACAGGCTCCAAAAGCTATACAGAGAAACCCTGTCTTAAAAAACAAACAGAAAACAAAAAAAACAAACAAAAACCTTGTTTAAAAAAAAAAAAAAGTACTTACTTAAATGCACACGTGTATTCTGGAAAAGTGGGGGTGCAGCAGACAAAAGTTGCCCCTGTGTATCCTGTGTTAGATAACCCTGGTCTTGAAAGATGAGACCCAGGGTCATCAGGAAAAAGATGCTTGTACTTGTGTGCACATTAGTATTTTGGGGGTATGGAGAAAGTGGTTCCTGTCAAATTGAATAGGCAAGAAGGCTCAGCTGCATGGTAGTTGGATCACAGGGCAAACTTCAGAAGTGGGGTCTAGTTTAGAGACAGTGTATCCTCAGTTATGACAGTGACATCTGAGCAAGGACAGAAGCAGCAGATGAGTGTCCTGGCACGGGCGTGTGGGTTCACGCGGGTCCGTGGAATGAAGACTCAGGCATCTTAAGAATGAATCTAGCCTTTCATGGCTGTAGGGGGGTCCAGCCTGGAAGGACTGAAGCACTATCCCCTCACCTAGGGCAGTTTTATTTCTCTCCAATACAGTTTAGCCAGTTAATTTCCATGTGCTCAAAACAACCTGAAAGGGACTCCCAACAATACAATGCCAAGTGCAAATTCCTCGATTTGTCAGGTACCAGGTTTTCCGGGTTTCCTGAACCAAGTTTTGCATAGACCTTTGTATCCTTGGGAAACTTCTGAGACAAGATTCACTTAGAGGGCAGCAAGGGAAACAAAAGATGTCTGCTAAACAAAAGACGGTTTGGGGCCAGGTGCTGCTCTCTGGAGCCAGGCCAGGTGCAGCTCAGCAGGAATGCCACCACAGGGAAGCAAGGGCCAGAGAGGAAATATTGGGAATAAATAGCAGAATCCATGGTGACTCCCAAGTTTCTGATCTGGGTGACCAGGATGCTAGAAAATACACTAGTTAAGCAGTGACATGTGACAGGAAGCAGGTTGAGAGTGGGCGGTGAATGTGCATTCTGGGTTCTGGAAACAGAGACACCAGCTCTCCCTTAGCTAGACTCTTCCTGAGTCTGGCATCTGGTAATTGAGTTGTTAGTATTTGAAAACTTGCAAATAAATAACTGGTCTTTTTTCTCCCCTTAAAGATACAGCCATATGTGAATGGAGCCCTGTACAGCATCCTTTCCATCCCGTCCATTCGGGAGGAGGCCAGAGCCATGGTAAGAGGATGTGCCAAGCTGGCCGTGTGGTTCACAACCTCGGTACTTGGGAGGCTGAGGCAGGAAGATCTCTGCAAGTTTGAGAACAGCCTAAACTACATAGTGAGTTTGAGGCCAGTCTGTCGTCTCTCACACACACACACACACACACACACACACACACACACACACACACACATACACACAGCCCTGAGCAGTTCCAAGGCTCCTCCCAGCACCATAAGTCAGAACTGTGGTGAGAAGGCTATCTCTACTCCCTCCAGGGCAGGCCTTCACATGGCTTACAGACTCCCTAAAACTATATATAAAAGATAGATTTGCGGTTTTCTCAAGGGAGAATCTGTTGTTTCTATCAGAATCTCACAAAGATCCCTACATTGTAAATGGTAAAGAACTACGGTGTTGGGAGGATTCTAGCAGGCTTATTTTTGCAATGTTGGAGGTGTTTCTGGGCAGTTTATAAAGCTGCTTGGCATCTCAATTGCTGGTAAATAGAGTTTTACTTACTTTGTTTACATTTGGGCTTATATTTGAAGTACAACAACAACAACGGCTGTGTGATTAGTGTCTTATTTGAGAGGACAGTTGTTTCTAAAGCTGGTTAGCCAGCAAAACCACTAAAGCTTTGGCCTTTTTCCTGATGCTGTGTGAAACCAGAGTACCTGTGTACATACTCAGTTCTGTGGTGAAGGGATTAAATGTGTTTCCATGCTCAGAACACAGGAGACCACAAGAACATTCCACCCTATGGTTCTGTTTTTTTAAGAGAATTACTAAATCTTCTAGTTGTCACCAGTTAAACAAGACATGACTCAGTTTAGAACTGAATACACCCAACAATGGAACTTAACTGCCTTCAGTATTAAAACTAACTAGTATTTAGGGGTGGCAAGATGTCTCAGTGGGTAAAGGCACCTGCCACCAAGCTGAATTCTACCCCAGAACCAGAATGGTAGAAGAGAATTAATTCCTGGGAGTTGTTCTCTGACTTCCACACACACACCGTGGTATTCTCTGCTCTTTCTGTGCCGGGACAGGGGCTTCCTCCTAGTCAGCCTCTCAGAGGTCCCTGAAGTTGGACTGACTGTGTTGTGTCCATTTTCTTGCTCATGACTTTGAAGTAGACTTCTCTACCTAGAGTCACATGGCCGGGGGTGAAAGGGTGATAAATGGCACTGGCTACTGTGTGGAAAGGTCACGACAGAACACAGTATTAGATTTAGAGCTTTATTAGGAGTGAGAGGGGTGGGGGAGAAGAGCCAGGCCTGGGAAAGAGCACGTGTGGAGGGCAGAGAAAAAGATGGTAGGGGAGAGGCAGAGAGAGGTCCGGGTCTGTGTCCAGCTTTTTAAGGGCTCCCGGTGTAGAACGACACCACGCATGCGCTGATTGCTGACCACGCTGCATATAGTCACCAGCGCACACTGATGATGTAAGACGCAAGACCCTTAGCCTAACTCCTGAACCGCGCATGTGTGGTCATGTAGCTGGAGTGAGGGCAGAATTCTAACATTCCAGACTTTTTGCTTACTATAAAAAAGCGAGGGAACAGGAATAGGGGCGTCGTTTCTCCCAGAAAAACTGCTTCCCGCTGACCTGGTGGGCGTCGGTTGGCTCTTGTTGGGTATAGGGAAGGGAGCTTCTGAAGTAGACAGGTGTCTTGGGATGATGGGCTGTCTGTTGTCTGCTGCCCTGAAGTTGTCAATCCTTTCTGGCTCAGAACTCTTTGGCTGACAGGATACTGGTGAGATAGAATAAGCTTAGGAAAAAAGAATCATTATTATTTTTATTTTCTTTGGAGTGTTCTCTGACCAGGGGAGTTTCTGTTTGGCACTTATCTGAAGTAGATCCGACCTGTCCAGATGGATTTAAGCTGGTTTCTGGAGCTTGGGAAAAATTTTGAACATGTTAAGAAGCAGCTGTCAGTCAGAGTTCCAAACCAGAAAGGACAGACAACTTCAGGGCAGCGGAACACAGACAGTTCACCATCCCAGGACGTCAGAAACTCCCTTCCCTATCCTCCCCAAGAGCCAACTGACACCCACCAAGTCAGCGGGAAGCAGTTTTTCTGGGAGAAATGATGCCCCTATTCCTATTCCCTTGCTTTTTTATAATAAGCAAAAAGTCTGGAATGTTAGAATTCTGCCCTCACTCCAGCTACATGACCACACATGCACATGCATCTTATGTCATCAGTGTGCGCTGGTGACTATGTGCACATGCGTGGTGTAGCTCGGTACCGGGAGCCCTTAAAAGAGCTGGACGTAGACCCCGCTCTCTGCTCTCCACCCCCATCTTTCTCTCTGCTCTCCACACGTGTTCCTTGCCAGGCCTGGTTCTCTCGTACCCCACCCCCTCTTCCTCCTAATAAAGCTCTCTGTGACGAGGCAGTCGTGGCCCGTGACTTTTCCACACGGTAACCAGTGCTGCCACCAGCACCATTTATCGTCCTTTCAAGGGGCACCTGTACTTTCTTCCAGAGCTTTCCACACCTGTGCTGCAGTATCACACCAGAAATTAAAACTACTCTCCCTCCCCCTCCCTCTCTCCCTCTCCTCCTTCTCCTCCTCCCCCCTCCCCCTCCTCCTCTCCCCCCTCCTTCCTCTCTCTCTCTCCCCCTTTCCCAGGGATGAAACTAAGGAGGCTTAGTGTCTGAGCAAGCACTCTGCCACTAAGTCTCCTCCCAGCACTAACGCCATCTTTAGTCCAGTGAGAAGCCTGGCCATAGTGGATTCTTGCCTCTCACTGTAGTGCTGTTGCCTCTGTTGGGACAAGCTGAGCATCCCTCATACAAGAATTCAGACTACAGGGGCAGAGAGATGGCTCAGCAGTTAGGAGCACCTGCCACTCTTCTTGAGGATCCAAGTTCAGTTCCCATCACACACAGTGGGCAGCTCGTGCCCACCTCTAACTCCAATGTTCTCTTCTGGCCTCTGAGGACACCTGCACACGTGTGGCTGGCATGAGTGCATGCACATACTCGTATGTGCACATACACATAAAAATGAAATCTTTAAAACATATTTGTTATCTTAAATGTATGCATTTGAGAATCAATGATGAGCATATTCATTAACAAATTCCAATTAAAAAAAGTACAGAATCTGAAATGCTCCAGAATCAGAAACTTTTTGAGCACTGACATGAAGCCACAGATGGAAAGTTCTCACCATGAAACTTTCATTCACAAAACTGTTGCAAATGTTGTTATAGCCAGGTCAGGTAGTGCATGGTCCTAGCACTCAGTAGACAGAAGCAGGAGGATCATGAGCTTGAGGCCAGTGTGGGCTATACAGTGAGACTGTCTCAAAAATAACAACAGGGTGTGTGTGTGTGTGTGTGTGTGTGTGTGTGTGTGTGTGTGTGTTACTATGTAATATAGGTATACTATGTAAAATTATCTTGAGGCTACATATAAAAGGTGTGTGAAACTGTGAAATATAAGTGAATTTTCATTAGACCCGGGTTCCATCCCTAAGATGTCTTATTATGTATATGCAGATATTCCAGAATCTAAAAGATGCAGACCTTTCTGATCCAAGCATTTCCACCAAGGTTGACTCGGCTTTGTTTTCACTGTTTTCTGTAATGATAGCTGAGCTGAGTTCCTCCTTCCTTTCTGCGTGGCACGCTGTGTGCTCGGAGACACCCAAGTGGCTAACGATGAGGCCCTCTTACCCCACCTCATCTGTGCAGGTTGATCTGAAGTGCCAGGCTATTGCTTTTAAGATGATATACCAGGGTTTGTTGTTTATTTTTGCCAGCAGGGTCTCACTCTAACCCAGGGAGGCCGGTGCCCTTGGTCCTCCTGCCTTGGCCTCCTGAATGCTAGGATTACAGGCGTGTGCCGCCACGCCCAGCAGAATACTGTTAGTTTTTATGCCTACTCATTTCTATAATTTAGATTAAACATTACCTACATATGTGGTTTTAAAAAAAATATGTGGAAATTTTCATTGGAGTATTTGCTGTGAAGAAAGTGTTCAAACAATCCTCCTAACTACAGAGGGATTGAGCTGTTTGTTTTCCACGTGCTTAACTAAGCCGGACACGTAAGAATGAGAGTCAATTAGACTAAAATGATCTATAAAGATGTGGGCAGATAATCCTCACAGGATTGCCTCTGGGAGAAAAGAGTTTGAATGAGTTCTTTGTCTCTGGCTATTCCTAAGCTGCTCAGTAACCATTGTGGTTATTGGCATGTTGAGGTTGCGCTCATGACTGTCTCCTAATAATAGTCCCCTAACTCACTCTTGTGGGGATGGGAGTGGGGAAGAGTCCACTGTGTGAGACAGAGACAGAACGTTTAGCCTTTCTGGCAGACAAGAACTAAGGCAGACTGTGGTCGGTGGCTGTGGGACAAGCCCAGATACCTGTCGGGCCCACAGTGTCTCAGTCCTCTGGGACAGCCCTTGGTTCTTCTCACTGTACCCACCTCATTTACTCAGGGCCTCAGCTGCAGTCTCACCTGGGCCACAAGTCCCGCCCAGACCCAGCAGGGCCGTTTCTCCACTCACTAAGCTCCCCCTTGAGCATCCACTGCACTAGATACCGTTTCTTAGGTATAACTTGCAAAAATGGGGTGCTCAGATCTTACATACAGTTACATACAGGCCTTACCTTTTGAGAGACACAGACATCTACAGAAGTAGTACCAATGATCTATCTTATCATTGGTTGAGAAGTTGAGTGATTCAAGTAAGGTAGAGTTGGGACCTAATTCCGGAGCCGAGATCACATTCCAAACTCACCGTGATCAGAGCTAAGTTCTGATCTACATTCTGTAGAGCTAGTACTTCTAGACTAGCCTGTTTAGAAGGAGAACACAACTGAGCATGATGGCGCACGCCTCTAATCCTAGCACTCAGGAGGCAGAGGCAGGAAGATCTTTGTGAGATTGAGACCAGCCTGGTCTGTTTATATAGTGAGTTCCAGACCAGCAGGACTACATAGTGAGACCTTTCTTGAAAGAAATAAATAAGTTAATTAATGAAATTGAAAAATAAAACACGGAGCACACTGGCTCATATCACCACAAACTCAAGGGCATGTGTTAGGCAGTGGATGATGGCGGTTTGTCTGCCGGTGAGCCAGCCTCTCTGGACGACAGTCCCTCTGTTTTGGGTTCTCTCTTAGACATGTTTCCCCTCTTGGTGCCGAGAAAACCTTGATTGGTCCAGCAGAGCACATGCACCCACTCCAGTTCTTCAAGGACAGAGGAGGGAGGGCCTAGTCCTCTGACTGTTAGCATCTTCTCTCCAAGTTTGCTTTGGTTCTCCTAGGTGGAGAGGGCAGTTGTAGTGTCACTGGGCTGCAGTGGCACAGTGTGACAGCTGTCATTTGTAGGGTTTCTCTTTCAGTTTTATGTGTATGGACGTTTCACCTGCACGTATGTGTGTGTACTTGCACACTTGGTGCCCAGGGCAGCCAGAAGAAGGTGTCAGATGCCCTGGAACTAGAGTTCTAGACAGTTGTGAGCTGCCATGTGGGTGCTGGCAATCAAACCTGGGTCCTCGGTGAAGTCAGTATCACTTTTAACCGTCTAGCCATCTCTCCAGCCCCGTCGTTCTTTCTTTAAAATTTTAATGAGGCTGGACCTGGTGGTGGCCTACGCCTTTAATCCCAGCACTTGGGAGACAGAGGCAGGCGGATCTCTTTAAAGTTTAAAGCTAGCCTGGACTATATAATGAGTTTCAGGCTAGCCAGGGCTACATTGTAAGACCTTGTCTCTGAACGCCAAAGATGTAGTTAATGTATTTGGAAGGCGGGACGGCATGCGCACAAAGAGGCGTCAGTGGACGACTTCCCACCGTGCTTTGCGGCCATGTCCGTCTGGTGTCTGCTGCTTCCTGCGCACTCCAGCCTGCCTTACCATCCTGCTTCTACCTGCTGTCTCACGTAGGAGGGCCGGGATTACAGATGTGCACTGGCACATCTGGCTTTTTATGTGGGCTCTGGGGTCGTACTCAGGTCACCAGGCTTGTTTAGCCGGTGCTTTTACCGGCCAGGCCATCTCCCTGGCCTCTCTGTCATTCATTCTTTTGATGGAGTAAGAATTACAGTTGTTTGAAAAAGCCTCTATTTCTTCAAAACATGTGGTTCAGCTTTTCAAAGATCATAAATGACCCTTAGGGAAAACGTGGGAAAGAAGTCACTCCCCAAACTGTGTGTCTCCCACACTAAAGGCATTAGTGGACATGTACCGTGCGTGCTGGGTACAGGCATACAGTGCAAGCTCACGGTCTTTTCAGTTTGTTCTAAGTGTATTATCATGTTATAATTAAATTGAGATAGTCAACCAAGAAGAAAACAATTTCACTGTGAATTTTAAAATGAATGTTTAAGGGCTGGAGAGATGGCTCAGTGGTTAAGAGCACTGGCTGCTCTTCCAGAGGTCCTGAGTTCAATTCCCAGCAACCATATGGTGGCTCACTACCATCTACAATGAGATCTGTTGCCCTTTTCTGGCCTGCAGGTAAACATGCAAGCAGAACACTGTATACACAATAAATAAATAAATCTTTAAAAAAAATAAAATAAATAAAATGAATGTTTAATACCAAGCAGATAATTTAATTTTAAATAGCCTTTCCCCAAAAGAAGAAAAAAAATAACCTTTTGGCTGGGATGAAACTACCTACCCCACTGAAAGAAGTCTCCCTGTCTCAACGTTGGCTGTCTCTTCACTGCCCTAGGGAATGGAGGATATCCTGCGCTGCTTCATCAAAGAAGGCAGTGCCGAAATGATCCGCCAGATAGAGTTCATCATCAAGCAGCTGAATTCCGGTCAGTTTCCTGCCAGATCTCTGTCTTATCTTTTGAATTGGTCACACGTGTCAAAAGGTGCATAGGCTTTCTCAAGTTCATGGTGCCTGATGTCATTCAGGAGGCTTTTGAGTCAGATGTGGTGGTGCACATCTGTGATCCCAGCACTAGAGAAGCTGAGGCAGGAGGATCATGATGAGTTCAAGGTCAGCTTAGACTACATAGTAAGATACCATCTCAAAACATAAAAAAGAAGTCTCCAAAGAAAGTAGGGGGCCAAGTCAATACATGAAAGTTCAGCCAAGGGCTCGAGTGTGACTCAGTAGGACGGTGTATGCTTGACCTACAGAAGGCCCTGGGTTCCATATCCACTATCTCGCACGCACGCACATGCACACGCACACACCGCAAAGGGGATGTGAGAGCCAGGCAGAGAGCTCTATCACTAAAGTGCTTGCTGTGCCAGTGTAAGGACCTGAGTGTGAACACCAGCACCCGTGTAAGAAAGCCAGGCGTGGTGACACGCGCTTGTGATCCTAGAAGTGGAGAGCTGGAAACAGGCAGAGCCCTGAGGCTCACTGGCCAGCCAGCCTAGCCTGGGTCCCAGAGAGAGACAGTGTCTCAACAAACAAGATGGACAGCTCCTGTGGAATGGCATGAAGGGTTGACCCCTGGTCTCCACATTCACACACACACACAAACGTGTGTGTGCACCCTTCCCATAAGTTTAGCCAGGTAGTCAAGGTCAGATTGTCCATATTAACACCTCTTATCACAGTAGAGATCTCTTATCACACTAGAGCTGTGTGGTCAACAAAAGGGAGGTCAGAGCAATTCCCGAAACCTTCTTTTCACTTGTAAGATCTCTTTACGAGCCCCTCCTGTCCCCTCTTAAATCCTGTCCCACTGATAAGGGCAACGTTCCCAGGTCCTACGGCCAGTAAGTGAAACAGATGCCATGTAGAAAATGCCACCATGTCACCATTCCAGAAAATGTGCAGGGGCCACCTGGCAGCAGGGAGGAGGCGGCATGGTCCCCTTCTTTCCAGCCTCCTCCAATGCCATGATACACATCTGGCAAGAGAAGCAGAGAAGCCTTGTGTGAGGGGTAGGGAAGCCCCTTTCTCTGTCTGTGGACTCTTGATACAGGGGCCCTGATGCTGCCAGCATCAAGGACCAAGTTCTCGCCTATCTCCTGCCTTCCCTGGCACCAGCAATACAAGTGCACAGTTCTATTCAGCACACAACACAAAAGGGAAATGCCTACACGTAGCCACTCAGGGCTCCCAGTCCGGGCTGTGTCAATGCTTACTAACAAAATCATAGTCCTGAAGGAGGGGAAGCTCTGACATCCTCAGGCCGTCCCAGCAAGGTGGGGAAGCTCTGACATCCTCAGGTTGGCCCAGCAAGGTGGGGAAGCTCTGACATCCTCAGGTTGGCCCAGCAAGGTGGGGAAGCTCTGACATCCTCAGGTTGGCCCAGCAAGGTGGAGCACTGAGAATCCTAACGGAAAATTTCAGCCTGGCACAGAAACGTGCAGACTGTGCAGCCAACAACAGCAGGGAGGTTTTTCCCCTGGCTGAGGCCCAGGCCACAGCTCCAGCTGTCCGTGAGGGTCGCCAGTGGATACTAGCTCGTCCTAGAGAAAGGAGGTCAGCCAATATACCGGGCAGGAGCAAGGCAGAGCAGGACCCCAACTTCAGGTTGTGCTAGTTACCAAGGGAGTGCCCTTGTAAGGCATGCACCAGCTCAGGAGCAGTGAGGACACGATTGTCCCAGGAGGAGAACTGAGGCCTGTAGGGACTCCAGCTCATAGGCCTGGAGGGTTCTGGCTAATAAGGATGTCTGAGCCAACAAGTTAAGAGATGATAGGGTTGAGGATTGGGAACTGGACTGGGGAGTCAGAGTGTCTAACTGCAGGGCCTTAACATGTGCAAACAAAAGGGTCTGTAATTGGTGACGTAGCGGTAGTGCCTCTTTGAAAGGCATTTCCTCCTCGTGGACAGGGGTGTGCTGTCCACCAGCAGAGAGAGTCAGATGATTAAAGCACTGTCTGGACAGCCAGCATGGAGACCATGGTGCAGGTCAGGCGGAGACCATGGTGCAGGTCAGGCAGGGGCAGCTGTGTAAGACCCAGTGAAGGGACAAGCTTCTGAGTCCTGCTGGCTCTGGACCGGGAGAGGCAGCATCGACCTTCCCTTGGAATAAGGAGGTGTCTGCATGGCTGCTTGCTTCATGTGGTTTGTCTGTCTGCCCGCTTCTCGGTGGTCGGCAGTCTCTTCAAGTGTGGTCTTAGTTCCCTCTTCCTCCCATTTCTTTCTTCTCCCAGGCTTTCTTGACCTTCATGTCTGGCTTTCAAGGAATAAAAATCTAATGAAGAAGATGTAGTAGGGGCATAGGGAGAAGTTAGTTAAGTCCTCTGCCTTCAGGGAGTTCTGATCCAGAAGAGTGGGTGGGAAAAGATCTCCTAGGGTTCTCTCAAGGAACAGAACCAATGGAAAGTGTGTGTGTGTGTGTGTGTGTGTGTGTGTGTGTGTGTGTGTGTGTGTGTGTGTGTGCGTGTGTTACAAAAGAAGATTTGTTAGCTTGGCTTGCGCAGTTGGAGGCGATGTTGTCCTGCAGTGATTGTCCACTTGCTATAGAAGCAGAGAACCTGGGAGTTGCCCAGTCCAAGAATCTGGAATCCTGCTCAGAACAAGACGACCCCAACCCAAGGCTAAAAGCCTGGAAGCTTCCTGGAGCTGTTGCTGGGAGTCCACACCGAAAGGCTGAAGAGGCTAGAGCAGCCACAGACACCTTTGCTCTAGAAGAATGGAGTTTGCACACAAGGCTGGCTTTCACTCACTCTGACCCTGCCTGCGTCCCCAGCCTATTGAATGGGGTCACCATGTTCAGGGCAGGTCCTCCCACTCAGTTCTGTCTTAACTGCCAATCATGTCAGTGTCCTTGTCAGTCACTTTGTGTTGCTGTGGTGAGCTACCTGATGGAAGCATGTGAGGAGGGAGGGTCTCTTGGCTCGTAGTGTGAAGGGCCAGTCCATGACAGCAGCAGGAGCTTGAGGGAGCTGCCCGTTGAGTCTGCAGCCGGAGTGCTGAGTTGAAGGCTGGAGAGGAGGGCTGGTGCTCAGCCCACTTTCTCTTTCTTCTGTGTAGCCCTAGCTGTCCGCTCTGTAGCCCAGGCTGGCCTTGAACTCACAGAGATCCACCTGCCTCTGCCTCCTGGGTGCTGGGATTAAAGGTGTGCGCCACCATACCCAGTTCGCTTTCTCTTTTTCACTCTCTCTTTTTCTTTTTCGGCCTGTGAAATAAGACTGCCCACATTTCAAGCGTCGCCTCCCCGCTTACCCTGTCCAGGAACTCCCTCCCAGACCTGCCCGGAGGTTTGTTTCTATGGTGGTGCTAACTTTCATCAGCGAGACAGTCAAGATTAACCCTCAGTCTTAAGAGCCACACCCAGAAGTTAGCTTTACTAATCGAAGCAGCATCCCTTAGTGCAGTCGGGTTGGCAGTCAACCCTCCCAGGGGTCTTCCTGGCAAGGCGGTAGCCATCCACCCACTTGGAATTGGGGTTTCCCACAAGGGCCAGTGCTGTTGGGAGTCGAGACACGATGCTGAGGGACAGAGGAGCCCACTTTCTCTTTCTCTTTCTTCTGCACTGAAGGCTCCTTGGAGGAGTCACTCAGATGTTGTCTGCTTGTACCTGGTCCAGACCCTTAGTTCCGGTGTGCTGTAAAACCCTCCCAGCTCTTCCCTTCCCTCCTTTCCCAGGCCCCAAGGAAGTGAGCAGCATGGTCCCCGTTTGTCAGGTGAGGAAATGGCTCCCTCTCTGATGCCGAGGACCGTGGACTTGTGCGTCTGTGTACGCTGTAACGATGAGTCTCAGCCTTCAAGAACTTGGGAGCTGCTAACACCCCTGGCCCCACCCTGTGGAAAAGTCGTGGGTGTTATAGCATAGACCATAGACCGGTCACTTTAGGCTTGTCGACGCTAAGAGACCAGATGAGGCAGCTTGGAAGAAATCAAGCTGTGCCCTCCCACCCCCAACAAAGAACTGACAGCCTTGGTGGGAAAGGCAAGCCCAGTCCCACTCCCTTGCGGCTGGCTGCGTGGTAAATTTATGCTTCTGCCTAGTGCTAATGCCCCTGTTCCCCTTTGCTTGCAGGCTAGGCCATAAATCACATGATGTGGCACTTCCTGCCAGCCCTTCCCCTCCCCCAGAAGCTCTGAATCAGAAACCCTCCTTGTTCAGGGGATTTTGAAAGTTCTTCCCTTCAGGCCCAGTCCGGCTGTGCATGGCAGCAGTCTCTCCCCAGTTGTGAAGGGAGGGCTCTTCTCTCCCTTCAGGACCCCATCATGGCATCTCTAGTATAAGCGCTCTCTCTCCTAATCTCCTTCTCCAAGGCCTGGTCAATCCCCTTATGGTCAGCCGGTCTCTGCATGTCCATCTCTCCCCTCCCAGCCCCCACAATGCTCATCTGAAGGGTAACCTCAGGTCAGCTCCTTTCCCAGACCTACGGCCTCGAGGCAGAGCAAAGGGCTTAGGGGTGGAACGGCAGCAGGTTCCTCGTGCCTCTGCTCCATGCCTGGCACAGGACTGATGATGGACACAGCTGTCATGAGGAATGAATGAAAGACTTCCTGTGGCAGACACTGATGGACCCCTAGAGTAAGCACTAGTTCATTTTCCTGTCCTGCAGTTCTCCAGTTTTGTGTTCGTGAGAGTAAGGAGAAATATGTTCTGATAAAAACAGTGTGTTTGAAGTTGCTAAGAACGATAGCAAACTGTGACTGCAGCAGTGTGGTTAGCGACGGCCGAGAGTCAGTGGGTGTAGTGAGTGATGGGGGCGCCCAGCGCTGCTCACGGGTCACGCTCAGAAGCCGTCAGGCAGGTGTTGGGCTTGTGGTCAGCAGCATGGCTCTCGGTACGATGCTCACTGGTGCACTGGTTGACAGTCAGTGACCGAGGCCAAGCCTTATGCTTTCTCTGATGATTTTTTTTTTTTTTTAGAAGATTTACTGGATGGTGTTCTTGAATCCGATGATGATGAAGATGAAGATGATGAAGTAAGTTGAAGGCTCTTGGGACAACACAGAAAGCTCTGCCATACTCCTCAGTGTCCCTCTGTGTCTCGAATACCTAGGCAGAAGTGGAGTCTCCTTCCCTGTGCCTTCCCTTGCAGTTCTGGGGTTAGTGGAGACTCGGTGTGGGGTGGTTCTATACCCTCACATGAGGTCTCATGTGGCTACCCTCATCCTCCACAACCTCTCTCCAGGTGGCTGGCATCTTCCAGTGCTCCAACCTGGACTTGGGTGGGTCAGAAGCTGGGCTCCCAGAGGGAAGGAGCCAAAGTTCCCATCCTCTCTGAGCTCCGAAGTCTCAGGACAGAACTCCTGTGGTGTTTGACTCGACATCCACCTAAGCCCAGTTCAGACTGGGGTGTGGACCAGACCCCACGACACCTGCATACCTCACAGGTGTGCAGCGCACCTCCTCCAGCTTCTAGGAGAAGGTGAAAAACAAGAGTTCTTCTCTGTGAGTTTTTGCTCTGAAGGGCTGTGAGCCCTTGCCTGTCTCCTTGGCTCATGAGATGCTCTGGACAAGGGGTCCTGGTTTGGCTTGGAGCTGGCAGAACCAACCACTTTACCGCCCTATTTTCATTCTTTTGGTGTAGATTGCTGGCTGTGACAAATCTGGCCCCTGGTCCTCAGGGTTTTGGTGAGTTGTTATAGAGGACAGTAACTTAGAGGCTCCAGGTGGCAACTGAGATGATAAACTTCTGTGTGGCTTTCCCTTCAGACCTGGAAAGGACAGACATGTTATCCTATCATTTTTGTGGTGACAACATGACTTTTCTTCGTTCTGTGCATGGGGAGCAGTTAGTACAGATATGAACACTAAGAGCGTCTTCTCTTTGGGGAGCATCTGCCCCATACATGGATGTGGGAAGATGGATTTGTAGTCTTGGTTCTGCTCTGTCAGTTTAAAGAGTGTTTGGTAAAAGCCAAATTTGTGTTCCCCAGAGGCATCAGTGAGGCCATGGTTAATTTAGGATCTTCCCCAACAGCCCCGTTCCCTGCCTGCCATTACTTTTCTGGGCTGCAGGTGGCGCCAGTGGACACTCTTGCTTCTGCCTGATGGGGCAAGGGAGCCCCAGATCTAGCCACCATCCTCTCCATAGGGGACAGAGACCAGCCCTGTCACAAGGAAAGCTGCTGTGGTAAAAAGTGGCTTAGCAGAGTCAGCTGACTTTCTGTAAAGGGGAAGGTTGGCAGTGTGGTCAACCTGGGAAGGCCACATGGTCTCAGTTTGACCACCCAATTCTGCCTTTAACACGCAGTGGCTGTTGGGAGACCTGCTGTATTCCCTGAAAACTATTTGTTGACACTAAAAGTTAGAAGACTATATAATTTTCATGTCGTTTAATTTTTTCAAGTATTTAAAAGCATAAAATTCATTCTTCTCTGGAGACTAAACAAACGTAGGCACCTGCAATCAAGGCTGTTGCTGCCTCCCTAGGGTAGAGCCCGGCCGCTGGCACCCGCTGGCACCCGCAGTAAGGCACTGCCTTTGTGCTTGAATAGTTCTGAGTTAGGCATTTCATCCCATTAACCTTCTGTCACCTTATCCAAAAAAGGCTCCTCTCAAGTTCCGCTCTTCTTCTTCCTGTGTCATCTGTGGGGACTTTGGGGTTTCTCTGGTTTTTTGATGATTTGTTTTATATTGTTTGGAGACCAGAGTCTTATGCTGTAGCCAAGGCTGGCCTTGATCTTGTCTCCTCTTGCCTCGGCTTCCCAAGTGCTAGAATGGTCACCATGCTTGGTTTGTTCAATTGTTTTAACACTGATCCTTTCGTTTTCTACTAGAATAGGATTCGTTTGGTCCAAGGGTGCTGGTTAATCATGGGTACTCAGCTTGTGTACATTCCCCTGGTCAGGCAGTGCGGCAGTCAGCTACACACACACACATGGACTGAGTTCTCTGCTGCTTCTCCACAGCGGTGTCTCCAGTCAGGCCTTCCACTGCTGTGACAGATGGAAGTCAGATGCAACCTGTGGAGGAGAGGGCTCATCTGGTTCATGCTTCCACATCACAGTGCGTGATCAAGGATGTGAGGGTAGGAACTCTAAGCAGGATTCTGGAGGCAGGAGCTGATGCAGAAGCCATGGAGGAGTGCTGCTTACTGGCTTGCTCCTCGTGGCTTGCTTAGTTTGTTTTTTATCCAGTCTGGGACCACCTGCCCAGAGACAGCACCACTCACATTGGGCTGACCCTTCCACTTCAGTCACCAATCAAAAAAACTGTTCCAGACTTGCCTGCAGGCCAAGCTGAGGGAAGCATCTTCCCAGCTGAGGCTCCTTTTTGAAGATAACTCTAGTTGGTGTCAAGTTGACGAAAACTAACCAGGGCTAAGGGTGGATTTGAAAACATTTGTCACAGTCACTAGGCTTCTCAGAAGTTTCCTAAAAGAGGTTTTGTAGGAACAGGGTCAGAAGTGACACTGACGACCGGGGGAAGCAGCAGGTCCTGGACTTCCCTCTCCGTGACCCTCGCAGGGGACGGCTGGGGACAGTCTGCTGCGTCTGCTTGCACCAAGGCCAGGCATTGCTTTTCTAACTTGATTAAAATGGCAGATGCTCAAGTTAGATGTCGAGAGCGACTTGAGCGACAGTGCTGTGGCCGCCCTTCACAGAAGTACTGTCAGCACATAGGATCGGATCTCACTTAGCGCGAGCGGCTTGGGTTTGATGTTTGGGCCCAGTGCAAAGGCTCCAGTCACTTGCGCTCTTTTGAGGCAGCCGCACAGTGGCGTGGCTCTGCAGAGGCCCGGGCACCACAGGAGTTGTGCTGCCCTGCCTTCCACTGAGCCGAAATCTGCGTTCCCAGCTTTCTGCCTCACTGCAAGCCCCTAAGGGGGCTCAGATGCAAAATCTAGTTTTTCTTCCTAATGTCTAAAAATGCAACTGTCCATCTAATTGTGGAAAACTCAATTATGTTGAATATCTACCCATTTATAACTAAAAATTAAAAATGACAGAGCTAGCAATGTGTCTTCTGGCTGACAGACCATCTGGGAAACACTGAGGAGGGCAAACACAGCAGGGTGTGGTGGTGCTAGCCCTCCGGAAGGAAGGAAGCTGAGGCAGGGAGACAATGAATTCAAAGCCAACATGGGCTACATAGCAATACCTTGTCTCAAAAAAAATCATAAAGTTAATGTGACCAGTTCTTAAAGCAAAGCAAACATATAAATCTACACGCCTGTGAGTTATAGATACACTTATGTGCCCATGTAGCAGAAAGGTGTGGAAAGCTACACCCTTCTTATTGACATTAGGGGAAGAGGAATGAGGAAGTGTGGGTGGGAGGCTGAGAGAGGTCTTGGTCAACAGGGTTCCAGGCTGCAGCCCGTCCAGCAAGGGGAGAAGTAACACAGAACAGTGGCTGTGGTGGGATGAGGTCATTTGCACAGTTCGGGGTATTGGATCAGTGGGCAAGGCCACACTACAGTAAGCTGAGCAGCAAGCAGGGCACAAGAAAATGGCAGTGCTCAGTGTGTTCTCCCTGTCACACAGTGCGGACACGTGCAGGGATGAAGGGCCGTTTGGGTTTGGTTTAAGATGGGGAAAAAAACTAAACATAACCACCATGGCTGCTGGCAGACATGAGACTGGACAGTCAAGGTAGGGAGACGAGGGCCTCAAGGGACAGTGTTCTCATTGTCATCTTTTTTTTTTTTTTTTTTTTTTTTTTTTTTGAGATGGGGTTTCTCTACATACTTAGACCAGGCTGGCCTCGAATTCACAGAGATCTGCCTGCCTCTGCCTCCTGAGTGCAGGGATTAAAGGTGTGCGCCACCACCGCCTGGCTCCCATTATCTTCTAAATTGCTTCACAGGGGCTGGACATGCAGATCAGTTGGTAGAACGTTTGCCTAACACACAGAGCCCTGGGTTCAATCCTCAGCACCGTAGAAACCGTGCTTGGTGCTATGCATTCAGGAGGTAGAGACAGCAGATCAGAAGTTCAAGATCATCCTCTTTGATAACATAGTGAGTTTAATGGTGGCCTGGGGTACATGAGACCCTGTCTCTAATGAAAGAGAAAGATGGAGGGTGGGTAATAAATAACTTGCTTCTTGGATTCTTTTGGTCCATAAGGCTTCAGACCCATTTAAATCTCCAGAGAAATAAAAGCAGCATTAGATAAGCTTGGAAATGGATTCGAGAGAATTCAAAATGCCAATCAGTGTCCAGGCAAGGGTTCAGATGCTCCCATCTAGTGCTTTGAAGAGCCGTGTTATCTCATGTGCTTTATTTTTATGATTATCATGGGCATGTGTTACTCAGGGGCTGGTAAAAAAAAAAAAAAAATCCGCAGAGCCAGAAGTGCGGTTCTAGTGTCCTCACCCTCAGATGAGGCTCGTGTGTCAGTTTACACACGGCTTTAAGTGGAGAGAAAATGCCTTCCTGTACTATTGGAGAAATTGATTTTAGGGCAAATATTCTCTCCCTCTTAGCAAAATAGGCTTTCGTGCCAGGAGCAGTCGGCCATGCACATTGACTTGTAGGATCCATGGAAGTGACCCACAGTTTCTTCCCGTCCTATCTGTTCTTCATTATGTATTCAGCAAATATTTAAGGACCTTGAAGTAACCGTGTTCTAGGAAATAGAGAAGGGATTTTAAAAAAAGGATTCCATGAGAATATCTGTGGTTTCCACTACATCCGTAGAGGAGATGGGGATGATCCCGTGGCATGACCACACGGCAGCTTCTGCTCTCCGCGTCTCCTGTGCTCCGGCCTGCATTCTGCCCTGTGGTTGCTTCTGTTCCGTTCTCACAGATGAGCAGACACATGCCCAGTGCGCGAAGCCAGTCAGTGAGCAGTAGAGGTGGGGTTCATACCCGTGTGGTGTGAGGCATCAAAGCAGCCCTGAGCTCCAACCCTGGAGGCTCGAGTCAGACGCGGGTAGACACAAGATGGACAGCAGATGAAGGAAAATAAACAAGCCGTTACAATCCATAAAGGGAAGGAAGTGGAAAGTGCTGCAGTGGTGGGGGTGGGTTCCTAAAATCCTGGAACACACAGGCTGACTCAAGAAAAGCCGGGGGTGGAGAGGAGCGCAGTGGACTGAAGGAAGGGACAGAGCGGGGACGAGACCACAGAAGCACGTGCTTGATTCTCTGCCTCAGCCTCGACCCAGGAAGACATGCTTATTACCCGGGTGTATGTGGGCTTTTGGGGGAAATGCACACAGACAAACATGTATATATGCTCCTATCTGTGTGTTTTGGTAATTGTTTTTCAGATAGAGATCGAATATAAATACGAAGACATGTACATATGCACAATGTGGCCTTTCCCTTTTATTAATACCCTTTGGAAATCCTTCTGAGTCATCAGTGCAGCGAACTGATGTTTCTCAGTGTGATGGCTGTACAGTTGTCCAGATTTCGCTACTTTAAGCAGTACTAGGGAAAACATAAACTTCTCATTTGTTGGAGCTTTCATTTCTATGGGCTCCTGCTTGCTAGGTCAGGTATATGTTAATAGATTTCACCAGATTGATTTTTTGTTTGTTTTTACTTTTAGACAGGATCTTATGTAGCCCAAGCTGGCCTTAAACTTTGTATTTACCTGAGGATGACCTTAAATTTTCATTCTTTTGCCTCTGCCTCCTAGGTGCAGAATTTGCTGGTATATGCTGTTGAATCCCTTTATGTTTCGGTTTTGTGCAAATTTCTCTCTTTTTTAAGAATTTATTTGGGCTTTTTTTTTCTTCTTAAGACAGCTCTGTAATTTGTGGTTCTTAGAATTTTTTTCATTTCTTCTTAAGTTATCTCATTGGTTGAGGTGTTTTGCTCATCTCATTGCCTTAGGCCCCGTTGTTTCTGTAGGTTCAGTAGTGATGCCCCTTTAATGACAGCAGGCTTCTCTTCTTGGTGTGTCTGCCAAAGGCTTTGTCAGGCTTGTTCGCCTCTTCTCACAGCCTGTCGTGTTGTTTTGTTGGTTTTCTATGTTGCTTTTCCATTTTCTCCATTTCTTTCTGGTTTTGTTATCTCCTCCCTTCTGCTAACAGTTGTTTTATCATGCTTTTCTTTTTTCTGGTTCCTACAGTATAAAGTTAGGTTATTGACTTGGTCGTTTTATCTGGATAGTTATTATAGCTGTGTGTTTCCCTCTGAGCACTGCTTCAGTTTGGTTTATTTGTCTCCAAGCATTTTCTAGCTGTCTTTGTGATTCCTTCTTGTCCCATTGATTAGAATGTTTTTTATAAAGTCTCTCCTAAGAGGGACCTGCTGTTCAGGGCTGTGGCGCCCCCTCTTCCTTTTCTCATTGTCTCCTCTGTGCTCCTCCCGCTGTGGTGTTTGCAACCAGGATAAAGCCTCCTTCCGGTGCTGTCCTCTCTCCGGGTGGGCGGGCGGGCGGCGTCTGCCCCAGGGACACGGTGACCGGCACGCCTGTGTATCTTCCTTCGCTCCTTGCTGTCAGCGATGTCACCCGTGGCTGCTGCTGCCCCTCTGTGCAAATGTCAGAAGTCCGGTTGTTCCAGGATTCGCCAGGGGAGCGTCAACAGATGCAGGCAGGACTTGAAGTCTTTCACCCGAGTTTGGTTGCCAAGTGTTTAAAGATCAGTGATAATCAGCCACTGTTGACCCTGAGTGTTCTTCGGAATAGCCGTCCAAACACCACTCTACAGACGGTTGGCCCAGGGCTGCTGTTGGCGCCTCAGTCTTTGGTTCGCAGGCTGTTGTCATGGCCGCCATTTCCGATCCTGCCCATCAGAGCTGTGCCGTTCAGTCATCACGTGAGGTGCTTGTTTCTGTAGTCAGGGTCTTCTGGTGCCTCTGGGCCATGCTTGTTCTTCAGTGTCTGGGTTTTTAAAACTTCTTGCGAGTTTCGGCAACTTTAGATTCACAGGAAAAAGTAGTACAGAGATCCTGTATGTCCATCAGACAGCTCAGGGACTTTTAAATTTCTAGTTTAGTTTGAGAAGTTAAAAAATAAATACATTTTGCATTTTTTACTTTTGTTTTTGTTTTTTGAGACAGGGTTTCTCTGTGTAGCCCTGGCTGTCCTGGAACTCACTCTGTAGACCAGGCTGGCCTCAAACTCAGAGATCCGCTCACCTCTGCTTCCTATGCTGGGATCAAAGCCATGCGCCACCACCGCCAGGCTGAATTTTTTTATTTTTAAAGAGTTCAGCACATTTAGTTTAGATGTTTCATTCCTTTCGTTGTTGATTCTGAATAATTGTTTTCCAAATTATACTCTAATTTAACTGATATTATAACAGTATAATTATATTATACTGTTTAAATATCTTCTGTTGCTTAAAGTTACATAGGTAAGTTATTGACATTCATAGAAATCTGGAAAGAGGCCAGGCTGGTTATGGTGCGCACCTTTAATCCTAGCACTCAGAAGGCAGAGGCAAGCGTATCTCTGTGAGTTCGAGACCAGCCTGGCCTCCACAGTGAGTTCCAGGTCAGCCAGAAATATACAGTGAGTTCCTGTTTCAAAATAAATAAACAAAAAAATAAATAAAACCAGGGAAAGGTATCTTTCATTATATTTTCAGTGGTTTCTTTTCTTTTCTTTTCTTTTCTTTTTTTTTTTTTTTTTTTTTTTTTATTGTTTGTGGGGTGTATGTGTGTGTGTACTGGAACATATAGGATAGATCTCTCACTGAAACCTGGGGCTCGCCGCTAGACTGATGACCAGTGGACCCTCCATAACCCCAGGGCTAGGATTAAAAACATGTTCCACCCAGTGTGTTCTGGGGTGAATCTTGGGTCTGCCTGTGCACTCTCCACACTAAGCTGTCTCTCCTGTCCATAATTTCCATTATGAATTATTTTTGGATTATCTGTTTTATGTGCATGAATGTTTTGTCTGCATGTGTGTATGTGTACCATGTGCATACCCGATGCCCAGGAGTTCAGAGAAGGGTGTCAGAGCCCCTGGAATTCTAGTTCTGGGTGGCTGTGAGCCACCATGTGGATGGGATGCTAGGAACTGAACCCCGTCCTCTGTGAGAGCAACAAGTGCTCTTAACTGCTAAGCCATCTCTCCAGCTCCAGAATTTCCATTTTTATTTTGCAACTTCACCTGGAATCTTTAGATAAATTCCCCCTCCCGTAAATCAGCATTCCCACCCACACTTCCTCCTGAAGGACTTGGGAGTTTGAACTGAACAGTGTGAACTGCGCTGTGCAGTTCCGCTCCAGGTTGTAAGATCTTGTGTGCTGTTCTTCAGTGACTGTCTCAATGCTACGTGAGTAAATTCAGATGCGTGGCTAAATTAGTTGTATTAGTGGTATAGTTTGGAGCCTCACACAATTTACCCAGTGAGGTTAAATCAGAATTAAATAAAGCCAGGCGGTGGTGGTGCACACCTTTAGTCCCAGCACTCGAGAGGCAAAGGCAGGAGGATCTCTGTGAGTTCAAAGCCAGCCTGGGCTACAGAGTGAGTTCCAGGACAGACAGGGCTACACGGGAGGTGAGGGGGGTCTCAGGAAAAAAGATTCCCTTGGGAAAATAAGTGATAAGATCTTCCAAGTAAGGATGAAGAACTCAGGCAAGGAGACAATAACAGATGCCAAGGGACAGATGCCCACACGAATCTATTTGGTGCGTCTTGGACAGCTGGGAGAGCGACAGTGCAGCTTCAGACAGACAGACAGCAGAAGGTTTGGTTTGTTTTACGGTACACATCTGTAATCCTAGCATCGCTGAGACAGGAGATTGGAGGGCTGGAGAGGTGGCTCGGGGTAAAGGACTGGCTGCTTTTCCAGAGGACCCAGGTTCAATCCCAGGTTCAGTTCTTAGCACCCACATGGTGGCTCACAACCATCTGTCACTCTGGTTTCATAAGATCTGACATTCCCCCCCTCCCCCCCCCCCCCCCGCCCTTTTTTTTTTTTTTTTTTTTTTTTTTTTTGGTTTCTCCAGACAGGGTTTCTCTGTGTAGCTTTGGAGCCTGTCCTGGATCTCGCTCTGTAGCCCAGGCTGGCCTTGAACTCACAAAGATCCATCTGCCAGAGCAGAAGTTTTGTCATCTTTGAGTCCCTCCTTCCTTTCCCAGCCACAACCTGAAGGGACTTGAACACAGGTGGCACTCCAGGACATCTTCCCCTGGAGGGAAGTCAGACATCAACTCTTTGGTGGTCCCTCTGAAGAGGAACCTAGGGTGCTCTTGGCCTCCATATCTCCTGCCGTAGTGTTCTGTTCTCCCTCCACCAGGTTTTGCTTGGGGAGCAGCTCCACCCCATCCATCCTGCATTCTGAGCGCTTTCCTGCAGACCTAACAATGAGCCATGCTGTGGTTCCTTCTTCTCTTAGGGAATGTAGAGCCCTTCATCAGTATTGAAGATGCCCCTGCCTGGCCTATCTCGCCAGGTATGGAGGCACCAGAGGTGGGGTTGTAATACAAATCTAGGCTTTGTCAATTCAGTGGTGGTTTTGTTCCCACCATTTACACAGTCTAGTTTCTAGAGAGCCAGGCACACACCACCTCCAATGTTGCCTCTTGTTAGGGAAGCAGTTAGTTTACATCTCTCTCTTTGTTTCCCCATCCCCACTCTCCTGCTGGCCAGGGGCCGTGAGCACACACTCCTGAGGAAAGGGGGCTGTGCTGGACCAGTGGGTAGGGCTGTGGCCGACCCTCCTGAGATCATTAGTTACAGAAAAACTCACAGTATCCTCTTTAGATATAGTTCATCAACACACAACCATAGGTAGCATCCAAAGCAAGGCCAGGCTGGGGTGGTTTTTATAATCTTCCTGTAGGCACAGACTTCAGAAATGGATGGGGGTTGGCAAAGCATGCAGGGTGGTGCCTTGGTGTTGTGGAATATTCCTTTACACTATCTGAAGATGTGTCACTGTGATTGTTTAATAAAAGCTAAGCCAGGTGGTCGTGGCACACACCTTTGATCCAGCACTTAGGAGCAGAGGCAGGCAGATCTTTATGAGTTCGAGGACAGCTGATCTACAAAATGAGTTCAGGACAGCCAGACTGTTACACAGAGAAACCTTGTTTTGAAAAACCAAAAAAAAAAAAAAAAAAAGCTAAGCATCAATAGCTAAGCAGGAGGTACAGCAGGACTTCTGACAGAGAGAGCTCTGGGAAGAAGAAGGTAGAGTCCCAGCCAGATGGAGAGGAAGCAGGATGGGCAGTGCAGAGTAGGTAACCGAGCCACTAAAGGAACATAAATGAAAAGAAGTGGGTTAAGTTATAAGAGCTAGTGGGACAAGCCTAACTATAGGCTGAGATTTTATGATTAATATAAGTCTCCTTGTCATTTTTTGTGAGCGGCGGCCCAAGGAAAACTCATCTACACCTGGGTATCTTAGTCTTGGTATTTGCCAGCCATTATCCTCATTAGCACCATTGTTGTTTCTAACCCTCCATTCTGAGCTGTGCAGCAGCCACAAGTAGTTCTGTAGGCTGGGGATGTAGCACATTTGTGAATGCTTTCAGTGTGCTGCATAAAGCACTCATGGAGGCCCACACCTGTGACCCCAGCCACACAGTAAGTTCAATGCCAGCACCAACTACACGAGACTGTGTCTCCAAAAAGGGAAAGATCAAGAAGACTTGTTTTGTCCCCTTGGTACTCAAGAGGTAGGGACATGCCGTGACACAGGGAGCCGTGCAGGACGGGCTGGGGGCAGAGGAAGGGTAGGGCAGCATGGGTAAGAGCTCAGTTGTGGTTCATGAGCAAGGCAGGGGAGCAGGCTGAGGGTTGCTGGGTTTGGCTCAGTCTAGGGAGTGCTGGGGTGCACTCGTCTGACTCCTGTCCCTTCCTGTCTTAGTTAGGGTTCCAGTTGCTGTGATAAAACATCACAACCAGAAGCTGCTTAAAAGGAAAGGGTTTATTTCGTCTTACAGCTTGTAGTCCATCGTCAGGAAAGTCAGGACAGGAATTCAAGGTAGGAGCTGATGCAGAGATCTTGGGGGAACACTGCTTACCGGCTTGCTCCCCAGGGCTTGCTCAGCCTGCTTTCTTCAGGACCACCTGCCCAGGGTTGGTACCACCCACAGTAGACTGGGCCCTCCCACATCAATCACTAATCAATAAAGTGCCCTACAGACTTGCCTACTGGCCAACCTATGGAGGCATTTTTCTTCTTCCTTCCTTCCTTCCTTCCTTCCTTCCTTCCTTCCTTCCTTCCTTCCTTCCTTCCTTCCTTTCTTCCTTCCTTCTTTCCTTTTGGTTTTTCAAGACAAGGTCTCTCTGTGTTAGTTCTGGCTGTCCTGGAACTCACTTTGTAGACTAGGCTGGCCTTGAACTCACAGAGATCTGCCTGCCTCTGTGCTGGGATTAAAGATGTGTATCACTACCACCTGGCAAGGCAATTTTTTTTTTTTTTTTTTTTAGTACATCTAGATTTGTGAAAGTTAACAAAAACCAACAGTACACCACGTAGGTGGGTGGTAGCCAGGAATAAAGAAAAGAGCTGGGGTGTGTTCTGTTTTATCTAGTTTCCAGGTAGTTTACATACTGACTAGCAGGGAGGGGCAAGGTTTGCAATACCCCAGACATGAAAGCATTTAGTAGAGGCAACACAAACATGGTTACACTGACTCACAGAGCCTGCTCTTTTGAAATCTCCGTCCTCACCTCCCTGCAGGTCTCCCAGATCCTACCATGCTTTTCCCACTTCATTCCCACTGCTGCCGGAGCAGCTGGTACAGTTGTCACCAGGGCTCTGGTCACAGCTCATATTCAGCTCCCTTACATCCACCCACATCTTTCTTTTTCTCTTTCCCTGGCTGTCCTGGAACTCACTTGGTAGACCAGGCTGGCCTTGAACTCACAGAGATCCACCTGGCTCTGCCTCCCGAATGCTGAGATTAAAGGTGTGCACCACCACCACTCAGCCCTGGAGCTTGATTCTTATTTGCTGTTGTTGCTTTGGGTTGGGTTTTAGGAGACAGGGTCTCACTATATAGTCCATGCTGGCCTCAAACTCTTCCGCCTCAGCTTCCCCAGTGCTGGAATTACAGGCTTACATCCTCACACCCTGGTTCCAAGCAGGGCTAATTTTAGCCCCAATTTCCAAATGAGAAAAGCAGAGCTTTGAGAAGCACAGAAACCTTCTCAGGGGCCCAGGGTAGTGACTGGTGGAGATGATGGAAGATCATGTGTAACCAGCCTCCCTTCTGCCACATCCTTTAGTAAGGAGTAGTTCAGAGCCTGGCCAAGAAAGGAAGTGCCCCGGAGGAGTTGGGAAGTAAGAAAGCATGTCATTAGGAGCCCCAGACCTGAAACTTTAGGTGTTTTGCCTATGTGCATGTTTATGAACGTGTTTGAAGTGCTCAAGGAGACCAGAAGATGGCATTGGGTCACCTGGAACTAGAGTCAGGAATAGTTGTTAAGCCAACTTGCAGGTGCTGGGAATGAAACCTGTGTCCCCTGGCAGAGCAGCAGCCAGTTCCCTTAACCGATAGCCACCTCTCCAGCCCTGAGGGTGGAACATTTTGAAATGGGAAACCCACTGTCCAGTCTGGCTAGAAGAGGGAAGTGAGGGCCAGTCCCCTCCCAGTGACCTGCATTCCAGGGCAGACAGTGGAGAACTCAGAGTTTCCGTCCCTCCGACACTTTCATCACAAGATTACTCACCCACCTGAAGTTTCTTCAGGATGTGTCCACAGAGCCGACAGTTAGGCTTTCTCCACGAATCACCTCTGCTGATGGTCACCTGTCATGGCCAGCTTGCTTGTCATGGGCCTATGCTTCCGGCCCCCAGTACTTCATTAGCAAAGAAACGTCTGTGTCTGTTTTACTTGGAAGGCTTTCTCATTATTCAGTCAAGTCAATAAAGAAGCCAGTGTTTCCCAATTAAGGCTCTGCATTTTCCTGGTACCCTTTCAGTTTCTCAGTCATGTGTGTCTGTAGCACAGCTCCCAGACCGTGACTGGATGAACCACTCCACACCCTGACTCATGCCTGCTGCCCTCAGTTCCACTCTGGTTTCCATGGAAACAGACATCAGATGGCTCAAAACAAGGTGAGGGCTCAGAGACACACACTCTTGATGCTGGGCATGTATTTGTCCGATATCATTTCCATGGTAACCAGGAAAGGTCAGTCAGTACTTTACAGTAAATATTTTTTCACTCTTGTCTAATTTTTTTTAAAAATAGTATGTGGAGTTTTCTTATTGGCACAGGTATTTGGGCATAATAGTACAGTCCATGTGTGAATTAGTTATCATTTTAAAGTAAAATAACATTTATTTATTCTTTGACAGTTATATACATATAAACAATGTATCATGATCACACCTACCCATTTCCCCCTAGGCACCTACCGGGTCTCCTTCCTTTCCCAACTCCTATCCCCCTCTCCCCCCACTCCCTGCTCGCTCTCTCTCTCGCTCTCTCTCTCTCTCTCTCTATCTCTCTTTCTCTCTCTCTCTCTCTCTCTTTCTGTGTGTGTGTGTCTGTGTGTCTGTGTGTCCACTCCCTCCAATTAGAGCTGCTGCTGGGATGCTGGCTGGCCTTGTTGGCTTGACCCTGTGACCTATGCAGATGGCCATAGCTGCAGGAGATGAGCACCGTGGCCATGTCGTGTCAGAAGACATTTCGCACTTTCCTCCTCATCTTCCAGGATGCTCCCTGAAACTTGGCTAGGGATGAGGATGCTGAGACGTCCCATTTAGGCTTCAGTGGTACCTTACTCCTGTCTGTGACAAGTCGGGTCTGCATCAGCTGCTGACCAGGTTGAGGACAAGGACAGGACTGACCTGTGTGTAAACAAAATGCTCAGAAGACAGTTTGAAGCATGTCCGTTTAACAGGACAGCAACGGTAGGCCCGTCCCTTCCCTCCCCACTGCTGCCCTAGGGCCTGCGGCTTCCTGAGACATGGCATTCTGACCAGGTTCACAGTACCAGGCTTGAATTCCCTCCTGTGGAACAGGCCTCAAATCCAGTCCACAAGTATTTGGTGACCTCATCACTGTCATGCCACTGTTGTATCAGTGAGCTCCTCTGCCAGGCAGGTGGTATTGCAGCACCCGGGTTCTGCACTGGGTGACACCATGGTTGACCCCCAGCAGCTTGCAAAGCACTTTCTGCACAAGGAAGCCAACCAGCGGGAGGAAGTTTTGCAGTCAGTCCTAGCTTGGTTTGTCTGTGTTGTGATTTCAACAATATGGTCACACCATCTAATACTGCAGTATCTTGTGTTGTTTGAGGGACCCTAGGGCCTCTTTGACCAAGAACTCATAAGAAGGTACCTCATCGACCCTGAGGTCTTCATTTAATAAACCATATCTTTGATGGTAAAGCATCGTACACACATGCAGGGTACCTATTTTCAAACTTACTTATTTGTTTACATATTTTATTTATGTGAGGCTTTGCTTACACCTATTTATGTGTACCACAGTCATCAGTGTCTGTGGGGGCCAGAAGATGGCATCAGAATCTCTGGAACTGGAGTTACAGATGATTGTGACTCACATGGGTGCTGGGAACCAAACCAAGGTGCTCTGCCAGAGGATTGGGTATTTTTAACCACTGAACATATCTCTATCCCTTTTTTGTTGGTTGTTTGTTTTTCATTTTTTCATTTTATGTGTATGGGTGTTTGCCTGCACATATATCTGTGTACCATATACATGCAGTGCCCACGGAGGCCAGAAGAGGACATCATACCCCCTGGGACTGGAATTACAGATGGTTGTGAACCTCCATGTCAGTGCTGGAAACCAAAACAAACCCGGGTCACCGGAAAGGCAGCCAGTACTCTTCACCACTGAGCCATCTCTCCAGCCCCGTTTTGTACCCGGTGTCTGCAGAGGGGAATTGAGTAACCACAGTGTCTCTGTTAGTAGAAGCTGCTGAGCCCTAGTGAGAACTAAACAAAGTGGATATTCCATGGTGGAGATCTGCAGACCTTAGGCAGAGAGACGTGCAGTGCTGTGAGGAACAGCGGAGTAGGAAGGACATAGGGAGCTTGTGGCAGGCAGAGGGAGGCAGGACCGGCCAAACACTGAGGAGTAGAGGAGGGAAGCAGTGCAGGATTGGTGTGTTCTAGAACAGCAAGAAGCGGAGAGAGAGGAGCGGAGAGGCAGGTCACCGGGGGGTTGGGAAGAACATCATGCTTGGGCTTTTTGTTGTTTGTTTGTTTGTTTGTTTGTTTGTTTTGAGACAGGGTTTCTCTGTGTAGCCCTGGCTGTCCCAGAGCTTGGCTCACACTGACCTCAAACACAGAGATCCACCTACCTCTGTCTCCTGAGTCCTAAACTAAAGGCATGTGCCTCCACTGCCTGGCTGGGTTTGTTTGTTTTCTTTTTTAGGTTTGTTTTTATTTTGTGTGAAAGGCTGTTTTGCCTGCCTGCACGTGTGTGCACCACAGGCATACCTGTTGCCCCGGGGGACCAGAAGAAGTTGTTGTATGTCCTGGAAGAGGAGTTACAAACAGTAGTGAGCTGTTGTGTGGGTGCTGGAAACCGAACTAGGTTCCTCTGCAAGAGCAACAAATGCTTTTAACTGGTAAGCCATCCTTCAGCCCCAGAAGTCAGAATTTATTCTGAAAGAGGAAGGAAGCTGAGAAGTAACTGTACTGATTACAAAGAAAGTTAAAGCTGCCTGATATATTTAGAAATTCATTTACTGGACTTTCTTGTCCATGGGGTTGAACTGAGCCTCCGAGCACTGGGACCCCGGGCAGCTTTGTGGCCTTCCCGCACTTCTAGATTGAGGAAGCCTTTGGGTGAAGGCGGCATCATCCGTTATGGTCTCCGGGGCTGTGCATGCATGCTGACACATGCATGTGTGCCTGTGTGCCAGCTCCTCTGAGTGGGCCAGTTCATTACTGACACCCAGACGAGGGCTGTGCTCCTCCCAGTCTCGCCAGTGACCTGCAGCACTCGGCTCTGTGTGACCTCCGTCACGTGGAGCTGGGAGGTCTCGAGTGACTGACCTCCCTTGCTTCTCGAGCTGTTGAAGAGCCTGTGTGACTCATGGTCTGAAAACACTCACAGCTTCCCTCTTCATTTCCTCTTCTGTCCACATCCTGGCCTAAGCCTGTCTTCACTCCTGATTCCCAGCCTTCCCAGCATGCTGTGCATGTGGACCACAGACATCTTCTTAGAGCAGGGAATGGGCCACTCAGGGATGTGGTCACTTACCCTTAACTGAAGAACATTCTGCCTTTTCACATTTTAAATAAGGTTTATTTATGTTTACATGTGTAGCTCTTTTGTCTTCATGTATGTCTGCACACCGTGTGTGCACAGTGCACATGGCAGTCAGAAGAGGATGTCAGATCCCCTGGGACTAGAGTTTCTGATGGTTGTGACCATCATGTTGGTGCTAAGAATTGAACCTGGGTCCTCTGAAAGAGCCTCCATTTCTTAACCATGAGCCATCTCTCCAGCCCCTCTATCTTTAAAAAATTCATATTTTTATTATTTTTAACTATGTATGTATATAGGCATGGACACATTAGTGCAGGTACCTGTAGAGAAGCAGAGTTCCCACAGTTGTGAGCTGCCTGCTGTGGCGTTGGGAGTCAAACTCAGGTCCTCTGGAGGAGCAGGACATGCTGTTAAATGCTGAGCCATCTCCAGTCCCTGAAGGACCATTCTAAACTTTGCAGAAAGTGCAAAAGGTCTTTTAATGGACAACCGTGGTTCTATCCCTTCCCTCTTCCCTGCTGGCCCCTCTCTTTCCAGAATTAGCTGCTCCCTTAAAGCTAAGGTGTAAACTCTGGATAATCCTGTACTGTCACAATTTCCTTTTGAATTTAGCACTAAATTTATATATTTATTGTGGGGAGGGGGTTGTGCACATGCCACAGCACACATGTAAAAGACAGGACAACCTGCATGAATCACTTCTCTCATTCCACCGTGTGGGTCTCAGGGATTGAACTTAGGTCTTTAGTCTTGGCAGCAAGCGCCCTTGCTTACTGAGCCATCTTGCCAACCCTTATGATATCTTTCATTCATTTATTATGGGTATATGTGTATGTCTTGTACCACCAAAGCCCTAACTGTGATTGGTGACTTTAGAGGTCAGAAGGGGGCATCCAATCCCCTGAGACTAGAGTTACAGATTGTTATGAACCACCATATGGGTACTAAAAATTGAAACTGGGTCTTCTGCAAGATGACCAGTTGCTTACAAACCCTGAGCAATTCTCCAGCCCACCTCATGATATCTGTACATTCCCGTGTGCGCTGCTGTGTCATGGTTTGCTCTGTACATTCCCGTGTGTGCTGCTGTTTTATGGTTTGCTCTGTACATTCCCGTGTGCGCTGCTGTTTTATGGTTTGCTCTGTACATTCCCGTGTGCGCTGCTGTTTCCTGGTTTGCTGTTTTGTGCTGCTGGAGACGGAACCCAGAGCCTCGTACTTGCTTGGGCTAGCGTTCTGCCATGGAGCTAGTTCCGCCCTCACATAACTACACATGGCTTGACCCGTATAAGCTACTTGTCAGCTGGCAGTTTTCACTCAGCATTTGTTTCTCCGCCATGACTTGCTGCGGGAACCCGTCCATGTCCCTGGAATGTGGTTTTCTGCTGGGAGGAGAGACCATAGGGGTCTGGATAGATCATGCAGACAGAAAAGTGAGTGCTGCAGGAGCATGAGGACCTGAGTTCCATCCCAAGAACCCGTGTAAAAAAGCTGGGCACAGAGTCATCCTTGAAACCCCTCGCTGGGGGCTGGAGGTGACCACAGGAAGATTCTGGGCTCACTGCCCAGCTGGTCTAGACTACTTGGCAAGTTGCAGGCCACGGAGAAGGTGACCCTGTCTCTAAACCCAAGTCAGTTCTTGAGGGAGCACACCTGAAGTTGACCTGTGGCTTCCATGCACACTTGCACACCATCACCCCTGAGCCCATGCAGACACTCTCACAGAGCTCCAAAAACAACAGGAGGCCATGGCTTTCTCTTTCCATTCCTGGGTTTTGCTCAGTACAACCAAGAGCTTCCTTTCCACAAGTGTGTGTGTGTGTGTGTGTGTGTGGTTTTTCTACACATCAAGTCACTGGCTCAAGTGGTATGATGGTTTCATCCTCACTAGATCCTGCCGAATTGCTCTCTAAAGAGGCTGGACCCTCACCCAATAAAAGGTGCTCATCATGGTAGTCAGAACACACCCAGTAAGACCTCATCTACCTTAGACTTTCCCACATTGTTAGCTTGTTTTCACACTGTAAGATGGGAATAGGAAGTCTTGAGGGATCTGTTTTTAGACAGTGAGTTACTCTGTAGCCCATAACGTACACAGATGCTTGCCCCCCTTCTTTTCTATACATTATGTGTCCACACCTCCTTCTGGAGCTGTGCAGAACTCTAACCCAGAAAGCTAAGCACCGTGGGGCAGGGTTGAAGCTACAGGCACTATGTGGGTCTCTGATGGCCATGCTTCCAGCAGGTCAGCTTATGGCTTCAGGTTACTGGGGTCTTAGGTCAAATTCCTGTCTTGTGCCATTTGATCAGCATTCTGTCTTGGTCCTCATCCCAAGTCTAGGGTGGCAGGGAATACATGGGCTAAGTATGAAAGCCCTTCTGTACCTCCTGAGACCCTAGCAAGGGCAGGCACGCGGTTAACGCACTGAGTGTCAAGTCAGTGGACAGCAAGTCTAAATACCGAGAAAGACATCTCGCCCCAGTCCTGAGTCCCGGGAGGCATCGGTGTTCCTGTCTGTGAAGTCCCTTCCGTCGGTCTTTTGTGTCGCTGTCACGTGAACTCAAGGGAGGGTTCGTTTGGGCCCATGGTTTCAGAGGGGTGGTCCATGGTTGGTTGGATCTAGGCTTTATCAGTTCTAGGCCCGTGGTGACACAGAACAGCATGATGGGAAAATGAGCCTGTCACCTCATGGCGGACAGGAAGCAGGGAACAGTGAAAAGACTGGGAACCTGACATGACCTTTAGAAGCACACCCCATGATGTACTTCCTTTAGCTAGCACTCACCCTTACCACTTCCAGAACCGTCCCCCCTCCCCAAATAATGCCACTAGCTAGGGACCAAGCATTCAGTATGAGCCTCTGGGGATATTTGATTTTCAAAGAGCACCACACAGGCTGGAGAGATGGCTCAGAGGTTAAGAGCACTGGCTGTTCTTCCAGAGGACCTGGGTTCAATTCCTAGCAACCACATGGTGGCTCACGACCATCTATAATGAGATCTGGCGCCCTCTTCTGGCCTGCAGGGATACATGCAGACAGAATACTATGTATGTAATAAATAAATAAATCTTTAAAAAAAGAAAAAAAAAAAGCACCACGCTCCACGTCAAGTGCCAGCCTAGGGTCCGTGACTGGATGCAAACCATGGTCTGTTCATTCTAGGACAGGAGAACCAGGGTTGGTGGGAGACAGAGATGGAGCTAGGCAGAGGAAGCATGAGATGTTTTTGCCTCCTTCATGGGTTAAAGACGGGACAAGGACTACGGAGATGGCTCAGTAGAGAAAGTGCGTGCTGCACAGGCCTGAGGATCAGAGTTCAGATCTCAGGAACCCATGTTAGAGCCGGGCAGGTGGGCCAGCCTGCCGGCGGTGACAGTGCTGGGGGGGGCGGGCACTGCCTGGCAAAGCCAGTGAGCTCCAGGTTCAGCAAGAGACCCTGCCTAACTGTATGAAGTGCAAAGTGATCAAAGAAGACACACACATGCATGCACAAGCGTGCAAACACACGCATACTACACACACATTCACCTGAGAGGGGGAGGGAAAGTCAGAGGGCATGTTAAATAAGGAAGGAGTTGTGCAGCTGTTTATGTACTGGTCAGCCAGGAAGAGTTCTATCGTGTGTGTGTGTGTGTGTGTGTGTGTGTGTGTGTGTGTGTGTGTGTGTGTGGTGACTTTGACGTTCATCTGAATATTACTTTAGAACTCACAGTATGTCAAAGAAGAGCTCTTTCTTAGGACATTTGTGCTGACGTAAAAGGACAGCCCTTCCCACGTGAGGAGCTTTTCAATTCTAAGATGACAATTTCCCACTGCCCCCTACTCCGAGTTGGGGAGTGGGACACCCCAACTTCATCTTGGGGGCGTTTGTTCCTTCAGTTCCTCTACACCAATCAGTGCTGTCAGCAGGCTGGGGGATCTTCTCCCCTCCTGGGATAGAAATCGTGTATAGAATAAATAATGTTTTTAATGGGCAGCAGGATGGCTCTGTGGGCGAAGGTGCTTGCTGCCAAGGCCTGCGACCCAAGTTCTGTCTCAGGACTCACGTGGTGTAAGGAAAGGAGGGAATTGTGGTCGGGTAAGGAGGAACTTGGAGGGCTCTGCCTGGTTGCCTTCACAGCTCAGCCTGCTGGCCTCGGCTGCCTGTGTGCCCTGCCGCGTGTGCCCTGCCGCGTGTGCCCTGCCGTGTCCGCGTGTGCCCTGCCGCATGTGCCCTGCCATGTGTGCCCTGCCGCGTGTGCCCTGCCGTGTCCATGTGTGCCCTGCCGTGTCCATGTGTGCCCTGCCGTGTGTGCCCTGCCGCGTGTGCCCTGCCGCGTGTGCTGTCCTGCAGGACAGGCGCCCGTCACTGACCAGTGTCCCCACGCCAGCAGAGGCAGCACAGGCGTGTGTCCCGGCTAACTCACTGAGGAGCCTTGGCAGCCTGCGGAGAGCTTGTATGCAGCACAGCCCTTTGTCGGACCAATCACAGCCCTGGCTTGCAGCACAAGTTGCACCCGCCGACCTGCCCGCCCTTGTGCTGGGCCTCAGGAAGAAGTGCTCTCCTCTGGCCTAGGTGGAAATGACTGCAGGGTCGTCTGGACGTCCCTGGAGTACCGTGGTTCTCAGCATGTGGGTTGCAAACCCTTGGGGGCCAAACGGCCCATTCACAGGGGTCGCATATCAGATATTACATTATGGTTCATAACAGTAGCAAAATTACAGTTATGAAGTAGCAACGAGAATAATGTTGTGGTTGGGGTCACCACAGCATGAGGAGCTGTGTTAAAGGTCACAGGGTTGGCAGGTTGAGAGCCCGAGGCTGTGCTCTCAGAAGCTGGGCAATTCACTGCAGCACCCAGTCATTCCAGGACACCTGAGGACTGTCCCAGACAGCAGGTGCCGGCCTAAGTACTGTCTCAGCGGCTCTCTGACTGATCAGACACCAAGGGAGAATTCAATAGCCAACTAGGAAGTGTTGCTGGAGGGCTTCTCTCCAGGTTCCCCAAGCCCCGCAGTCCCACAATCCACGTATAAAATAATCACTCAGATGCTTATAATACTTATAAACTGTATGGCTGTGGCAGACTTCTTGCTAACTGTTCTTATATCTTAAATTAACCCATTTCTATAAATCTATACCTTGCCACGTGGCTTGTGGCTTACCGGCGTTTTTACATGTTGCTTATCCTGGCGGTGGCTGCAGTGTCTCTCCTCCTTCTTTCTGTTTCCCCAATTCTCCTCTCTCCTTGTACTGCCTATACTTCCTGTCTGGTCACTGGCCATCAGTGTTTTATTTATATAGAGCGATATGTACAGCACTTCCCCTTTTCTTCTTTTTTTAAAAAGGAAGGTTTTATTTCTTGCCCTTTTTTGCTTAGAATTGGGGGGGAAGCAAATTGAGCAGCTGAAGCAGTAAACTTGATGTCAGAAGTGGGGTGTAGTCTCCCTGGTTTCTCCTGGTGGCTGGTTATTGAACTGGTCTGGTTGTCACACTGGCCATCAGGAGGCCGGAAGCATTTTGTAAATGAGAAAGTTGGTGTTGATAGCAGCCGGGCACCACCATGAGAGCCCTTAAGGATCCAGAGCCCAGGCCTCGGCCCAGGCCCAGGAGGACAGTTACCACAGATGGAGACAGGGCCCTCTGCACGGGAACCCGCAGGTCACAAAACCCGCCCCGTCACCTCGGGCCACCCTTGCAAGCTCTCCCATGTGGAGGGCTTTCCTCTGTGTTCACAAAGAGCGGGGCTTACAGCTGAGCCCGCTGAGAAGCTGTCTCAGGTTCAGACGCTAGTCAGTCTGTAATTCTTTCAATTCAGGCCGGAGACTCTCACTTGAGCCCATTCTGCTGCCCGCGCTCTATCTGCGGAATCTGAGTTTTCAGATGCATTGAGTGGTCAACCCTGTTTCTGTTTTCAGGCCAGCTGCTTAGGATCTGGTTTGTCTGGAGTATTATGTGTCGAAGCCTCCAGTTAAGAATCTTGTAGTGTCATAAGATCATGGACTGCTGTGGGGAAGCCTCGTCTTAGAGCGTTGATTCAGCTCAGCTCAGCGAACTTTTTTTTCCTAAGGCATTCTTAATTCTTGGAGTAATTGTTATCACTGCACTCCAGTAACCTGGTACATTCTGCCCCAGAACATAAAGGCAGTAATTTTAGTAAAATTCCTCCAACAATGGTATTTAAGACCCACCCTAAAGAGGCATTTATTCTCCAGGCGTTTCCTTGTTCACTGTGGATTTTTAAGCACTCTTTTCTGTGGGCATTCATGAGTTGCTCAGAGAAGCTCACCAGGTAACCAGCTCATGGGTGCATCTGGCTATGAGCTCAAGTTCCCAGGAAGAAGCCACAGCTGTATTAAAGGTTCTATGAGGATGATTAACTGATTAGAACTTTGTGGTTGTGAAGAGTTGGAATGTTGTAGATCCAAAGCAAAATGATCCCCTGCTGTCTTCAGCCTCCTTCATTGCCCATCTTTGTGTCTGACGTAAATAATATCGTAACTAACAGGTAAATCCTGTTGGCGCTCCAGCTCCCACCAACCCCCAACCTAGAATGTCAGCAGATGGTGTCTGAGACCTATGGCGGGGTTTCCCAAATCGCTGTAACCCACCTACTATTATTCCCTCCAATGTATTTGGAAAACGCTGTGATTTATGGCTGTTTTGTTCTCCATCTATACAAACTTCATACCCCTGTTCCTGCTGGGAGAGGTGGGGCTCATGACTTCCCGAGCCCTTCACTCTTACTTGTCTCCAGAGTAAACCCTCTGAGGTGAGGGCTGTGCTTTGCACCTGCGGGACGCTGAAGTGCGGCCACCACCAGGGAAGAGCCGCTGTGAAGCGTGCCTGTGAGAGACAGCGCCCTGCCCGTGTTCACACCCAGCCCTTCTCCCTGCCCGTGTTCACACCCAGCCCTTCTCCCTGCCCGTGTTCACACCCAGCCCTTCTCCCTGCCCGTGTTCACACCCAGCCCTTCTCCCTGCCCGTGTTCACACCCCGGCCCTTCTCCCTGCCCGTGTTCACACCCCGGCCCTGCCCATGTTCACACCCCAGCCCTTCTCCCTGCCCGTGTTCACACCCCAGCCCTTCTCCCTGCCCGTGTTCACACCCCAGCCCTTCTTCCTGCCCGTGTTCACACCCCGGCCCTTCTCCCTGCCCATGTTCACACCCAGCCCTTCTCCCTGCCCGTGTTCACACCCAGCCCTTCTCCCTGCCCGAGCTCACACCCCGGCCCTTCTCCCTGCCCGAGCTCACACCCCGGCCCTTCTCCCTGCCCGTGTTCACACCCCAGCCCTTCTCCTTGCCCGAGCTCACACCCCGGCCCTTCTCCCTGCCCGTGTTCACACCCAGCCCTTCTCCCTGCCCGTGTTCACACCCAGCCCTTCTCCCTGCCCGTGTTCACACCCCGGCCCTTCTCCCTGCCCGAGCTCACACCCCCCCCCCCCCCCCCCCCCCCCCCCCCCCCCCCCCCCCCCCCCCCCCTCCCTGCCGTGTTCACACCCCAGCCCTGCCCATGTTCACACCCAGCCCTTCTCCCTGCCCTGCCTGTGTTCACACCCCAGCCCTTCTCCCTGCCCGTGTTCACACCCCCCCCCCCCCCACCCCGCCCTTCTCCTGCCGTGTTCACACCCAGCCCTTCTCCCTGCCCGTGTTCACACCCCAGCCCTTCTCCCTGCCCGTGTTCACACCCCAGCCCTTCTCCCTGCCCGTGTTCACACCCCAGCCCTTCTCCCTGCCCCCCCCCCCCCCCCCCCCCCCCCCCCCCCCCCCCCCCCCCTTCTCCCTGCCGTGTTCACACCCCGGCCCTTCTCCCTGCCCGAGCTCGCACACGTTTGACAGTCAGAGTGGAGCCTGTGTCGCTAGCTGTTAGCAAGCACTGCCTTGTAGGGCTTTCCTATGTCCCCCAGGATGTGGGGTTCCTCTGCAGCAGCAGCCTCGGGCCTCTCGGCCAGCACTAACTTCTAGAGCATGGCTGCAACTGCAGTTAGCTCTGGGTTTGTTTGTTTGTTAATTGAAAATAGATTTTTTTTTCGAGACAGAGTTTCTCTGTGTAGCTTTGCACCTTTCCTGGAACTCACTCTGTAGTCCAGGCTGGCCTCGAACTCACAGAGATCCGCCTGCCTCTGCCTCCCGAGTGCTGGGATTAAAGGTGTGTGCCACCACCCGGCTGAAAATAGATTTTTTTTCAATAAAGTATATCCTGATTATGGTTTCCCCTCCCTCTACTCTCCCAGATCCACACCCTTTCTGTCTCTCCTTGGAAAACAAATAGGCATGTAAGGAATCATAATAAAAGAAAGTAAGATATAACAAAAATAAGCAAATCAGAATAGGACAAAAACAACCAAACAAGAAAAAGCCAAAGAAAAAGCACAAGAAATGCATGTAGACCGAGACACATACTCGCGCACACAGGGACACCGTAAAAACACAAAACAGAAGCCATCGTATATGTGCAAAGGGCCTGTAAGGCTTTAACAAAAGCCCTGACATAACATTAGGAGGAAAAGAACCCAAGGAAGCCATTGACTTCATTTTGTGTTGGCCATCTACTGCTGGATATGGGGCCTACCCTTAAGAGTAGTTTGTTTCTCCAGTAAGGCTCCCTTGGAGAATTTTAACTTTTCGTCTGCAAGTGGTTCTCAACTAGAAACAGCTTAGGCATGGGGGCATGTGTCCACTCTCACTTCAATTCTAGGACTCCATCTGGTGCAGACCGGCGCAGACCTGTGCCCTGCCATAGTCTCTGTCAGCTCATGGACGCCCTGTTATGTCTAGAAGGCCTTGTTTCTTTGGTGTCCTCCATCCCTCTGGCTCCTCCACCTCCTCTTCCGGCAGGGTTCCCTGAGTCCTGAGAGAAAGCCTTTGGTGGAGACATTCCTTTGGGGGCTGAGTGTTTCAAGGTCTTTTGCTCTGCATGTTGTCTAGCTGTAGGTCTGTGTATTTGTTCCCATCTGCTGCAGGAGGAAGCCTCTGCTGATGGATGAACCAGACATGGATCATAATTTCCCCTTCTGATTCTGAGATACCTCACTCAGGATGATTTTTCTTGTAATTCCATCCATTTACCTTCAATTTTCATTTTCAATGCTGAGTAATGTTCTGTTGTGTAAATGTACCACATTTTATTTATCCATCCTAGTTTGGCATCTAGATTGTTTCCAATTTCTGGCTCTTATGAATAGAACAGCAATGAACATGGTTGAGGAAGTGTCTCTGTGGTAGGATGCAGCATCCTGTGGGTATGTGCCCAGGAGTGGTATAGCTGGATCTTGAGGTAGATCAGTTCCCAGATTTCTGAGGAACCACCACATTGCATTCCTACTAGCAGTGGATGAGTGTTCCCCTTACTTCACATCCCCACCAGCAAGAGATGTTGTTTGTTTTATTGACTCAACTGACAGGTGTAAGATGGAATCTCAAAGTAATTTTGACTTGCATTTCCCTGATGGCTAAGAATGTTGAACATTTCTCTTTTTTTGTTTGTTTGGTTGTTCGTTGTTTTTTGTTTGTTTGTATGTTTTTTGAGACAGAGTTTCTCTGTGTAGCTTTTAGAACCTATCCTGGAACTCACTCTGTAGATCAGGCTGGCCTCAAACTCACAGAGTGGGCCACCACCCCCTGGCTATGTTGAACATTTCTTTAAGTGATTCTCAGCCATTTAAGTTTCCTCTTTTGAGAATTCTCTGTTTAGAATTGCACCCCATTTTTAATTGGGTTGTTTCCCAGTTTTTTGGGTTTTTTTTTTTTTCAGTTCTTTATATATTTTGGATATTAGCCCTCTACTGGATAGAGGATATAGTTGGTAAAAATCTTTTCCAATCCCAGCACTTGGGAGGCAGAGGCAGGTGGATCTCTGAATTTGAGGCCAGCCTGGTCTACAGAGTGAGATCCAGGAAAGCCAGGGCTACACAGAGAAGCCCCATCTGTGGGTGGCAGGGGATGGGGAGGACCTTTCTCATCCTGTAGCCTCAGCTCTGGCACTGACAGGCTAGGCTTTCTGGCTCTGCAGCACTGCATCCTTTTCACCGAGGTGTGCCTCTCAGAAGTCCCGGCAGTGCTGCTCTGTTAGCTCCACAGTTCCACAGCTTTTTAGAAAGCAAAGGACTTAAGAAAGATCCTCAGTTGATGAGTCATGATTTTAAAGGAGGCATCCAGGTGATCCCATTTACAAATACATGGAAAAATGGAGGCATCTACAAGAATCTCATCTTCCTGAATTAGAACCTCAGTACAGAACTCTAAACCAAGAACATTTTGCATGAACAGTATGTTCCCAAGATCACAGATAGTATTTGCTTGCATGTTGCAGTAGAGAAACTGAGGCAGAGGAAGCAGCTTCTCCTCATGGTAAGTAGGTCAGCCATGAGCCCCTGGTTCTTTCTGTCATGCTAACGTCATTAAGCTGCAACTTAAGGTAATTCACCTTGATGTGATGTGCACATTAGCCACCAAATGCAGAACCTGTCCTGTTTTGGAAGGTTGGAGAGAGTTATCAATTAGCAAAATATCTGATTATAAAGTACTTTCAGGACTGGGAGTGTAGCTCAGTTGGTAGAATGTTTATATAGTATGCACAAAGCCATGGATTCAAACCCCAGTACCATATACATCAGGTATGGTGATACATACCTATAATCCTAGGATCAAGGCTACTTAAACCCTGTCTTTAAAGGGGTTAGGGGAAGCTGGAGAGATGGCTCAGTAAGAATGCATATTGCTCTTACAGAGTTCCAAATTGAGTGCCCAGCTCTCACACTGGGCAAGGCGGTTCACAACCACATCTAATTCCACCTCAAGAAGGCTCCACAGGTACCCACATTCACACACACATGCATATGCATGAATACGCGCACACACGTGTGCGTGTGTGTGTGTGTGTGTGTGTGTGTGTGTGTGTGTTTAATATTTTTTGTTTTTTGAGACAGCTTTAATGTTTTTTGTTTTTTTTGTTTTTCGAGACAGGTAATTTTGGTGCCTGTCCTGGATCTTGCTCTGTAGCCCAGGCTGGCCTCGAACTCACAGAGATCTTCCTGGCTCTGCTTCCTGAGTGCTGGGATTAAAGACATGGGCCACCCCACCCCCACAACCCACAACCCCCAGCTAGTACTTTCAATTTTTAAAAAAAGCTTTTAACTTGTTACTTTTAAAAACCAAAATTGGCTGAATATTTAAGTGACTCTCTTACCAGCTTGCTTTGCAGTCACTGCACTTGAGGAGTGCTGTTGGCAGGTTTGGGTACCTATAGGTTGATCTGCAAGTGAATGGGTCTTACATATGTTCTTGTTGTCAGGAGAAAGCAATACTTCTGCAGGTATTGGCTGAGGTCAGCCATTGAGTTTCTTGTCTTTGAGGTGGAATGTGGACTTTGGTTGTTTCTTAGTGTTTCACTTTCCCTCTTGGCAGGGAAGTGGTGTATCACCAATACCTCATGAAACTGTGATTCACATGCCCATTTCCAGCCGAGGCCTCCAAGGCTTGCTCCCTAGAGAGGAGGTGAAATACTACCTGGCCCACATGCCTGCCACTCACTAGACCGCAGAGCCCGCTGCCGTGGTTCCCAAGGAGCAGTCACTTTCCTGAAATAATCACATAATGTACACATGCTATTTGATCCCTAAGGTGTTGCTATTTTTGTAAACTCAACTCCAAGCCAAGCACCATAAATCTTACCCCTCCCAGAGGTAACCCTGGGCTAGGGGTTTGTAGATAGCATTACTCTGAGTGAAATTTCAGGATGGCAGGTCCTTTGGTGGTGCTTGTGGCTTTCCTCACTGTGAAGACTGGATCTGGGCCTAGACCAAGCTCACAGCAGTGACGAGAGCCTGCTTTCTGGGTTGGACAAACATGGATTCTCGACCTGTTATTAGATAAAAACAGGAAAGAGAAAAGAATGAACCTGTGGATTCCAGACTACAGTCCTGGCCCGTCCTCCCTTCACTCACTGTACCCTGTGGAGTGGTCACAGCCAGATACCAGGAACCCTGGGTTCTTAAGAGACCCAGGCAGTCCACACTCCTGTTCACACACAGCCTGGTGATGTCTTCAGACAGCCCTTGGTGTCCACACTCCTGTTCACACACAGCCTGGTGATGTCTTCAGACAGCCCTTGGTGTCCACACTCCTGTTCACACACAGCCTGGTAATGTCTTCAGACAGCCCTTGGTGTCACAGATTCTGTACCTGAAGTTTCAGCCAGTCAAAGATCAAAAATACTAATGGGGAGCCAGATGGTAGTGGTACATGCTTTTAATCCCAGTACTGGTGAGACAGAGGCCAGTACATCTCTGTGAGTTCCAGGCCAGTCAGAACTGTTACACAAAGAAACCATCTCAAAAAAAGAGTAATACTCATGGGGAAATTTGCATTTGTCCTGAATACATAAAGACATTTTCCTTTTCTTTCTTTTTCCCAGGCAGTGTAGTGAGTGTTTACTGTATCTCTTACAGTGTTCTTTTGTCAAAAATCAGTTGGAAGCTGGCCAGGTACAGTGGAGTGGACTTGCAGTCTTAGCTGTTTAGAAGGATCACATGAGTCCGAGAGTTCAAGACTGTGCAGGGCAACATGGGAAGGTTCCAGACAAAAAAAGAAAGAAAGAAACCCAAAAAGTCTGTTGGGAACGTTTGTGTAGTCTATTTCTGAGTCCTCCTCTGTTTTTAGTGAGTCTGTCTGCCCGTCTGCCAGCAACACGCAATATGGAATACTCTGGCTGTGTGGTACCTCTGGAAATCAGAGTCCTCCTCTCCTGTCCTACTTTTTCAAAATTGTCTTAGCCTATGGGGCTTCATCTGCCTTCTCATTTGCTGGCACTTACATGTGCCCTACACCCAGCTAAGCATTAAATCTTGGCTGAATTTTGTTTCTCTCTGTTTGTGTTTTGTTGTGTGAGACAGGGTCTCACTGTGTAGCCCTGAATGGCCTGGAGCTCACTGTGTGGCCAGGCTGGCCTTGATGATGTCTGGTGATAAAGGAACCACCTACCTTCCTGCTGGGCATTTATTTTATTTTTCCCTGTCTTTTTATTTATCCGTACACAACTCCTTGCCTTCTGGTTTGGTGAAGCAGCAGGTCAGACAACTGCCACAGGAGTGTCTGTCAAAGTGGCCAGCCATGGAAACCCCAGCACCACACTCATCAGAAGGACGCTCTGGACGAAGGCGGCTAGTTCTGCCCTCCCGTCCGTCTCACAGGGCTTCCTTCCGCACAGCCAGCTTAGCCTTTTTCTCTTGTGCTCCTTCTTCTTCTCCTTCTTCCTCTTGGGAGTGGTGTAAGAGTTCTTCCTTTTCTTGGCACAACCACAAAGTCTCAGCACAAGATGAAGGGGGGACTCCTCTTGAATGTTATCGTCAGACACAGTGCGGGCATCTTCCAGCTGCTCACCAGCAAAGATCTGGAGGAATTCCTTCCTTATCCTGGATCTTGGCCTTTACATTTTCTATAGTGTCCGAGGCTTCAACCTTGAGCGTGATGGTTTTCCCTGTAAGGGTCTTCGCGAAAATCTGCATCTTGCTGGGAGGTGGCAGTGGTGGCGCATGCCTTTAATCCCAGCACTCAGGCAGAGCAGGTAGATCTCTGTGAGTTTGAGGCCAGCCTGGGCTACAGAGTGAGATCCAGGACAGGCACCAAAACTACACAGAGAAACCCTGTCTCAAAAAACAACAACAAAAAAGAAGGAGAAGAAAGGAGAAAGAAGAAAAGAAAGAAAGAAAAAAAAAAGAAGAAGAAGAAGAAGAAGAAGAAAAGAAGAAGAAGAAGAAGAAGAAGAAGGAGGAGAAGAAGAGAAAGAAAAGAAAGAAAGAAAATCTACATCTTGGCGGTGGTTCCACCACATATGGCGGATCAGAAAGCAGGGCATTTATTTTAAAGTCATCATAAGACACAAACAACCAAACAACTTGACTGGGAAGTCCAAGACTCACAGTTGCAATTGAACAGAACTTGCCAGAAACTCGGTCTGGCCAGGGCGAGCCACACCATCCCCTTTCTCCTACCTGATAGTTCGGCCAAACAAACAAGCCCTGCTGGAGTGGCGGGCCAGGCTGACACAGAACGCCTCTGTGGGGCTTATGTCGTACCTCTGAGGTAGCCTGGTCGCAAGGCCCTGCCCCTTCACCCTCCCCCTGCTGGTTACAGGGGTCAGACACTGACGCAGGTCACCTCAGTACCCCTTGAGGACAGACTCAACACCAAAGGTGTCCAGGCTTTTGGCCTCACTGGGTTCCAGATGGGTAACCCCCATTATTTCTGCGGCTGTAGGCAGATGGCTCAGAGTCCCTCCTAGGCTTCCACTAATATCGCTTGCTGGAGGACAGGATTGCCTCATTATTACTCGCCACTGGCTTCAATACGATGCCAGCAGGGAGACACCAGTTCACTGTCACTTGGGAGTGGCAGCCTTTGTTCTGTCTGGTATCTACTCACTGAGCGGTGGGGACCTCTGCACTGCCCAACACAGATGAAATGCCCCCTGCTTGGCTTTCTCCAGTACACCATGTAGAGATGGAGATGCTTCATCAGCCTTGGAGGGCAGAAGCCCGAGAATTAGAGGCTCTTGCTGGCATGGTTGGACACTGGTCACAGTGTTTTCTGAGGTAGTTATTTTCTAGAACATGTCTGACCTCTTAGTGCCGCCTCTCTTGTCCCTTGGCTAGAGAGAGCAGGCTTCAGAGGACCTTGTCTTTCCTGATGACATTCTGGTTGCTGGCTTCTTGGGCACCACGTCTGACAGGTGTAAGGCCCCTGCCACTCCAGAGCTTTCTCTCCATCTCCAGGGTCTTGTGGGTTTGTTTTCTGTGTAGTGTCAGGGTCAGTCGTCCTTGACAGCAGGAGAAGGGAGGTGTGCCCACCATCTTTCCCAGAAGACAACCACCTTCTTGGTTGCTCGGTTGCTCTGTTGGCTGTTGTGAGTCTAACTGAAATTCTCGTTGTCAGCTGGATGCCGCACTGGCTGCTCCCTTGGGTTAGGAGTACCTTCACCACATCCAAGCCTGAGTCACTGGTAGACTCACTGATAGATCAACCATAGACAGTTTTTAGGTGCCTGGTTTGGCCCGTCCTGTCGGCCTTTCATCTTCCTGCACTCCAGCGGCACCTCCTCTTGGACTTGCCACTGGTTGACGCGTGAAGGTGATAGACCTCAGAGCCACAGTGGTGTGCGTGCATTTTACTGCAACGTTTTCTAAACGTTAATGTGCCCGTGTGTGTGTGTGTGGTATTGGAACACATGTGTGATGTGAATATATATGTCCATGTACAGAGGCCAGAGGATGGCAATGGGTGCCCTTTATCACTCTATCTTCATTCCTTTGAGGCAGAGTCTCTCCTTAAACCTGGAGCTCTCCTTTTTGGTCTAGGCTAGTAGCCAGCAAGCCCCAGTGATCCCCTCAGGTCTCTGCTGTCTTCCCTCCTGCCACACTGAGTTACAGGCATATGCAGCTTATCATGTAGGTACTGAGATCTGAACACAGCTCCCCATAGTTACAGAGCACTCAACCATTGAGATAAGCCATCTCTCCAGGCCCATTTTCTTACTCAGTAACTGAGACCAAAGTGCTGAGTCTTCTTATGACCTGCAGACACTAGAGAACAAGCTTGTCATGTACCACCCCACAGCTCATAAGGCCTGTGTATGCGGAAGTGTTTCCCAGTTGTCGATGAGCCGACTGCTTGGCCTTTGACTTGATCCCTTGACCTCCGAGATAGAGATGGTTCTGTTGTGAGGGCTGCCAAGGGGCCCAGACCTCTTCATGTCCACAGCTATGGAGTACCAGCTTCCTCGGGCTTGTCAGCTCTGCCCTTTCATCTTTATGGAGGGATTGTGAGCAGGGGACCGAGAGCTTCTGGGACCTCATTTCCCAGCAGCTGTCTGCACACTCTGGGGGGAGTGTGGCTGAGTGGGTATCCCAAACTCTCACCCTGTCCCCCTTGAAACAGGAGGATCATGACATCATGGAAGCTGACCTGGACAAAGATGAACTGATCCAGCCCCAGCTTGGAGAACTCTCAGGAGAGAAGCTTCTAACCACGGAGTACTTGGGAGTAAGTACACATGCCAGAAGTGCCCTGGAACAGGATGGGCAGAAGGATAGGCATGATTTAATGCCTTCAGTAACAGGTTCTGTAGTTCAGCTTTCTGTAGGCCCACATTGGAGTACTAAAGTGTTGTTGGTTGTTTTTGTCCTTTTGGAGGCCCACCACCCAGCTCCCAAGTAAATCACACATGGAAGCTTATTCTTAATTATAAACATCTGGCCTTAGCTTGGCCTGTTTCTTGCCGCTTTCTTACTTAAACTGGCCCATCTGTCTTTTGCCTCTGGGCTTTTACCTTTTCTTATTTCTGTGTATCTTACTTCAACTCTTTCTCCATGGCTGACTGGGTGGCTGGCCCCTAGCATCCTCCTCTCCTTCTCTTGCTCCTTGATTCTTCTCCCAGATTTCTCCTTCTGTTTCTTCTCTCTGCCTGCCAGCCCTGCCTGTCCTTTCTCTGCCTTGCTATTGGCCATTCAGTTCTTTATTAGACCATCAGGTGTTTTAGACAGGCAAAGTATCACAGCTTCACAGAGTTAAACAAATGCAACATAAACAAGTCACACCCCTTGAAATCATGTTCCCCAGCAGGGTTCAGTAGGGCTGGGGCTACGAAAAGTTCTGTGTTAGCCAGTTGCTCTCAGGGCCCTGACAGCCTTGGAGACCGGTCAAAGCTAGACCTGCTGGTGTATGGAAGTGGAGTTGGGGAGAAATAGAAATAAAAGGGCTGCCAGGCATCTTTATGATGTCTGCAGTGTCACCCACGGTCCCAGTCGTCACCAGCTGAATCTTTCCATTTCCATGTTATGGCAGTTTGAATGTAAGTGGCCCCCATAAGCTCATAGGGAGTGGTGGCACTGTTAGGAGATGTGGCTTTGTTAAAGTGGCTATGGCCTTGTTGGAGGAAGTGTGTCACTGTGGGGGTGGGCTTTGAGGTTTCCTATGCTCAGGATACCACCAAGTGTCTCAATCAACTTCCTGTTGCCTGCAAGATGTAGGACTCTCAGCTACTTTTCCAGCACCATGTCTGCCTGCATGCTGCCACGCTCCCCATCATGATGATAATGGACTGAACCTCTGAAACTATAAGCAAGCCACCCCAATTAAATGTTTTCCTTTATAAGAGTTGCTGTGGTCATGGTGTCTCTTCACAGCAATAGAAACCGTAACTGGTTTCTGGACACATGTGTTAAATCAGTTTGTATCTTTCAACACAGAAGTAGTGGCTGAAGATCAGCAGGCAGGGTAAGAGTAGGCAGACAGCCAGGGTTCTCCTGCATGTCAGGCATGGGAGAAGGAAGAGAGACTCTGTGATAGTTCAAATGTATTTGGCCCCCATAAACTCATAGGGAGTGGCACTATTAAGAGGTGTGGCCTTGTTGGAGGAACTATGGTCTTATTGGAGGAGGCTGGATGACACACACCTTTAATCCAGACCTTGAGGCTGGAGAGCACACCTTTAATCTGGACCACACATTCTGTTGGAAGTGTGTCACTGCAGGGGTGAGCTTTGAGGTCTTTTTCTCAAACTTCACTCAGTGTGACTGTCAGTGGACTTCCTGTTGCCTCTGAGTCAAGATATAGGACTCTCAGCTTCAGCACCATGTCTGCCTGCATGCCACCATGCTCCCTGCCATGATGGACTGACCCTCTGAACTGTAAGTGAGCCCCCTCAATTAAATGTTTTCTTTGTAAGAGTTGTCGTGGTCATGGTGTCTCCTCACAGCAATAGAAACCCTAACTAAGACAGGCCCTAAGGACACAAGTCAAAAAGCCAGAGGGGACTGCAGAGAACCTGAAGAATGCAGTGTCTCGGAGACAGAAGAGTGGCCAGTGGTGTCATCATCTGCCATAGGGCCAGAAATTGCCCTCTGAGAGATCCTTGGTAGCATTGATGCTCAGCCAACTCCAGGAGCCACTGGCTAATAACCAGCCAGAAAAATAGGAAGGAAGAAGGCTGGAGGTGTAGAGAATGCGCTTAGCATGCCTGAGGCCCTAGACTGAACTGCCAGCTCCAAAACTGATGTCTCAGGGTGTCAGAGAGCAGATGCATAGGCCGATACAATGCTGACATGCAAGCTTTTGGAAGGGAGGAGCAATTTCCAGGGATATGAACCAAACTAGACTGAAGCCCTGGGCTGGCTGGCTGAGCACACCATTATTTTTCAGACAAGTTGTTGGTTCTTTGAAACAAAAGGTTGGCAGAGCCAGTTACGTGGATCCTAAAATCACCAGCAACTTGGAGGCCCTAAGTAAGTAGGTAGCTAGAGGTAGTAGTAGTAAGTAAGTAGGTGAGCTAGAGAGGAAGACTAGAGCCAGCCTCTCAACAAGGAACAGGCAAAGCCAGAGGCCCAGGAAGAGGAATGTGGCATGGTCATGTGACCTGATCCTTGACATGAGCAAGTGGAAACAGAAAGTACCTGTCCATGCCTACTACCACCCCAGCTAGGCCCTCATGCCCTCATCAGGAGCTGCTCTCCCTGATGACCTCTCCTCATGTCCTCCTATCATGTGAGGACCCTCCCAAGGAGTCTGGATTAGATGGCAGTGTATACAGTAGAATCTGAGTTTGAGGGACAGCCAGGGCCACCGCATGGAACTCTGTGGGTCATAAGCTGCACAGGCACTGGAAACTATGGGGTGAGGGGAGAGAAGGACTCCGTTGATTTCTATTTTAGCAGGGTCTGGGGATGCACTCATTTGACAGAGTGCCTCCCTAGCATGCATGAAGCCTAGGGTTCCATTCTAAACACCACATACTTGGAATCCCAGCACGGAGGGGGGGGAGGCAAGATCTCAAGTTCAAAGTCATCCTCAATTACATGTGAACATAAATAAGTAAATAAAACGTATCAACTTAGAGTCACACTGTGGCTACTTTGTGTAAATGGACTTGGGGTCAAGAATGGAGAGAAAGAAGTAAGTAATTGAAGAGACTGGAGGAAGGCTAGCTGCTGCCCCCCAGTTAGGAAAAGGTCTGCTGGACAGAACCCACTCTTGTCCTCAGAATGTATCATGGAGCAGAGGAGCCCGGCTGTCTATGGAGGCTCGGTTCCCGCGTGGTCAATGCAGTGATGCTTCCGGCGGCCAGGAGGAGACCAGCCAGGGCCTCCAATTTGCTGGTGACACTCCTGAACTATGGCTAGACGTTTGTCTCCCTTGGGGAGCGTGTTGGCTTCTGAGAGGCTTGACTGCATGACAAGACATGATTCTCCAGAGCGTCTGCAGGACCCTCTACTTCAGAAGCAGGTGACCAGGAGAGGCCAGTGGGCGGGGCTTCTCTGCAGGGCAGGACAAGAACATCCGTGTCTGTGCCTCTAACTCTACAGTACTCAAATTCCAGCATAGGGATTAATTGTGATTTTATCAGACATAAACCTAAATACAACCTCCAGTTAACGTTTTTGGCCCCACTACATAGTATACTGTGTGGGTGAGGTCTTATGTAGCTATAATGACAGTTTTTAGCAACAAAACCTGAGGCAGAGCATGCTGGGACTGCCAGTTTGGTTGAACATACTGGTGGGGTGCTTTCAATTAGTAACCACAGATGATGGGCACTTGGAAACGGTATCATTTCACCATAACCCATACTGAGAACCTCCTTAATGCAAGTATATCCGTTTTACTATGGAGGGAATAGTTTTGGAGCCCACAGAAAAGGTCCACACACTCTTGCTTATCTCGGTGGTGTCCGTTACCACTGTGTGGAGCAATGAGCTGTCAGAATGAGGACAGAAAGAATTGCTTATATAGAGGTGAAGGCCAAGGGCATCCACTTCCCATGGCTACAGGAACAAAAGACCACACACTGGCTGCCTTAAAACAGGCATGTATTCTGTCATGGTTTCGGAGGCAGAGGTCCAAACTCCAGGTGCAGGCAGGGCTGGGCTGTCCCCAAAGCTCTGAAGGAGACACCTTCCTTGATTCTTCCAGCTCATGGTGGCCCCAGATGATCCTTGGCTTGTGGCCACACCACTCTGATCTCTGCCTCCATCCTCAGGGGCCTTCTTGATTTCAAAAATCCTTAATTGTATCTGCAAAGATTCTTTTGCAAATAAAGTCATGTTCACAGGTTCCAGAGTCAGAGCATGCTTGAATTTTTTGGAGACCTCTTTTGAGCCCTACCCAGGCCACCTCAGGAGCTCATCACAGAAACATCCTTATTGAGATCACACACAGCTCAGTCTGGGGCGGAGCTGTGGCCCCTGAGGCCACTTGTGCACTCCTGGTGCTGCCGTCCTTCATGAAATCACCCTAAGCTGCTCCTCTGCACCCAGACCCGTGACCCAAAACTGCCCGCCTGCAGTCTGCGCATTCTGGGCAAGGAATTTTAAAAGCAGAGGTCTTGTCTTGCACTTTACCCTCATGGTGCATAAAGGACTTAATGTCACAGCTCATAGCTGCATGTGCCAAGTGAGGGGGATTAAACTGCATTGGTGATTTACTGTGACCGAGTAGCTGACAGAAGCAGCTGCAGGAGCAAAGGTTCCTTTTGGCTCACAGTTGAGGGGACACAGTCCAGCTTGGCATGGGTTCTGGTGGCTGCCGTAGCTTGGTCTGTGGCACCAGGACCTTGTGGCATGGCTTGTTCATGCTGTTGCCATCAGGAAGTGAAGGGCTAGACTAGAAGCAGAACCAAACTGTCCTTCAGGGCCTGCCCTGGCCAGCCGGGGACCATGAACCTGTGGGGCCATCTCACATTGCACCCATAACACCGACCATGGGTCACAGGCGTTTCTCTGGAAGTCATGACTTGGGGCTTTCGGCAGGACCCAGCAGAGATCTCAGGCTGAGTCTGAAGATGTTTGCTTTTGAAACATTTCGTCAGAAAACTAGATTCACAGCCCTGGCAGAGTGGTGATAAAATGGCAGCAGTTGCCTTCCTGGAGTTTACAAAAGAAGACAGTGAACAGATGGAACTGCCCCTTTGAAGAGGTCCAGTATGAGCTGCAGAGAATAGAATTCCCTGAAGAACGGAGCTTGTCTGAGACCTGCCTGAAATCCCTGGCATGTCCGGAACTACTACTGATTTAAAAACAGCACAGGACCTTGGGGCATGGGAAAGGACAAGGTGCATCCGGGACAGCTTGCCAAGATGCTCAGGCCTGGAAGGGAGCTGTCTCCAGGTACCTGCTCTGCTGAGCCACGATGCTGCCTCCCGCCCCCGCCCCGCCCCGAAGAGCTGTGTGTCAGAGCACACAGCGCCTCTGCACCAAGGAGCCAGGCCATGCCAAATGCTGACAAGGAGAGTGAGTTACTCTTCCAAGCTTATAAGAGAATGTCACATCCAGTGTGGTTAAGCAAGAGAATTCTGTGCAAACATACCTGTGTCTTAGTTACTGTTCTGTAGCTGTAAAGAGACACCATGGCCAAAGGTACTTATAAAAGAAAGCTTCTAATTGGGGGCTTGCTTATACTTTCAGAGGGTTAGTCCGTGACGACTGTGGCAGAGGATGTGGCGACAGCGGGCGCAGTCCTGGAGCAGTAGCTGAGAGCTCACATACTGACCCAGACACAGGAGGCAGAGAGAGAAGGGAAGTAGGCGTGGGTGGGCTTTTGAAACCTCCAGTGACCTTAACTTCCTGTTAACAGCCACTTGCCACCAACCTCTGTATCTCAGCTCACATCCTCTTGGATACTCAGTGAAACATGGAGCACGTGGCTAAGCCCAGATCTCTAGCCTCCAGGGAGGGACCCTAAAGCCAAGAATGCAGAAAAGACAACATCGGATCCCGTAGGAAAGACCTCATCTTTGATACAGACAGTGTCTGAGGCCAACAGAAAAGTCCTCCCTGCCACAACTTTGTTAGCCTTCCCTACCTGTTGACAGATTCCTCTCTCTCTCTCTCTCTCTCTCTCTCTCTCTCTCTCTCTCTCTCTCTCTCTCTCTCTCAACACATTGATTCATGGCTTTATTCTCTGTGACTGTAAAAGCTCATGTCACCCCTTCAGGATGACTTGAATCCGTGCTCTTGAACCATGGTCATTTATATTTGGCACACAATAAATGATTTTCTTTACAGAAGAGTTGTTATTTTACATTCACAAAATGGGATTTTTTAAAAATCTGCATTAGGATGAATTTGTAATGTTTCCTACTGAGAGATAAAAGATGACAAGAAATATTTTTACAAGGTGTGTTAGAACAGAATTCTCTTAGCCCATGACATCCCAACCAGGAATGTCTTTTCTCCTAATATAGGAAAGTCAGCTTTCACATGAAGTTTTTATCTCTTGTTTCTATGAAGAAAGGCAGGGAAGTCAGAGGCCATTCCTGCATCTGCTCTGTTTTAAGTGTCTTTAGCTCAAAATAACTTGTATGCTAAAGTGGTCTGTTTTAGAATGATAGTCTACCACCCTCCACCTGTGAGACAGGCATTCCATGTTTCTTTGTATGCTGAAACTTGAAAGTACTCTGACAGCATAGTAAATCCCTATACTAGGAGAGCTAAGTGTTTGACCTCAGGTGACTGCAAATCATAGTTTTCCTACTGAGCTCAAATTAAACACAACCTCAGCTCAGCTCAGTGTGTCTTTGGCAAACTGAAAAATTGCTTAGATCTCATTGGCCCTGTACCTCTGTCTCAGTGCCATCAATTAGTTGGTTGTTTCTTGGTCATGAGATGACTGACAGCTACTGCCATAATCTGTAAAGTCAAGAAGGAGCCAGACACACAAGCCAGCTACACCTACCCTCAACAGTTGCTTTCCCTAAAATTCACTCTGGTGTCTACCATTTCTTATGCGTCAAAACAGGATCATGTGACCCCAAGCTACAAGGGAATCTGAGAAGATGAATTCTTTTTTTTCCTTGTTATTGGCCAGTCAGTTTATTTTATTAACAATGAACATAATCCTTCTTTTGTCTAATTAAAAAGGAAGATTTTAACCTTAACACAATAAAATTTTATATAACAAAAACAATTATTAAATAAGAATTACAGTAACAATATCCAACCCATTTGTATTTGGAAAAATTAAAGAAAATGTTTTGTCATCTAATTTTTGTGAGTCCAAAGTTTTGTATCTAATTTACCTTTTATCATAACTAAGAAAAACTATAACTCTAATTCTTTAGTCTTCAGCTCCATCAAAGACCCCAGAAGAGTGAAATGTTACCTAACAACAGGGACATCTTGCTAACTGGATAGTCACCCATAGTTCCTTTGTAATGTTGGGGTATCCAACTCTGGCCTATATATAGGCCTAGTATATCTGACAGACTTTGCTGTGAAGCAGGGAATTTTAAAGGACTGTCCTACCTTGTCTTGCAAACTTCAGCAGTCGCCTTTACTGTGTCCTGTTGGTCTAGTTTGGATAGTAACTGACAGCAACTGAGGCAAGGGCAGTTTCTTTGCTCACATGGCTAGCTTTTGCCATAAAGAAAATAAACTCCATACAAATTTTTTCAATGCCCAACAGAAGATGAATTCTTTTTGACTAGACACATTACTGTGTCAACAAAATAAGTTGTTGTGTTGGTGAGGGAGTGAATAGTAGTCAGCTAACAGTGTCTGCTGCTTCTAGGTTATTTTTTATGTGTAAAAAGATGATGATAATAGATAGGTAGGTAGGTAGGTGGGTAGATAGATAGATAGATTAGGGTTTCTATTGCTGTGAAGAGACACCATGATCATGGCAACTCTAATAAAGGAAAACATTTAATTAGGGCTGGCTTACAGTTCAAAGGTTTAGTCCATTATCAGCATGGCAGGAAGCATGGCAGCATGCAGGCAGACATGGTGCTGGAGAGGAGCTGAGAGTCCTACAGATTGATCCACAGGCATCAGAAGAGAGACTGACACACACTGGCCAGGCTTGAGCATCTGAGACCTCAAAGCACACCCTCAGTGACACACTTCCTCCAACAAGGCCACACCTCCTAATAGTGCCACTCCCTATGAGCCTATGAGGGCCATTTTCTTCCAAATTGGCACAGATGGATCAATGGATGGATGGATGGGTGGGTGGGTGGATGGATCAATCAATTGATCAATCGATCTTGTTTTCCTTTACTTTCTTTTGTTTTTTTTAATGGTTTTTTCAAGACAGAGTTTCTCTGTATAACAGCTCTGGCTGTCATGGAACTTGCTTTGTAGACCAGGCTGGCCTCAAATTTGGAGAGATCCTCCTGCCTTTGCCTCTTGAGTGCTAGGATTAAAGGCGTGCACCGCCACAACCCAGCTGTATTTTCTTTTTTTTTTTTAATTACATTTTTATTTTTATTTTTTTTTTAAGATTTATTTATTTATTATATATACAGCATATGTGACTGCAGGCCAGAAGAGGGCACCAGATCTTATTACAGATGGTTGTGAGCCTCCGTGTGGTTGCTGGGAATTGAACTCAGGACAGTCAGTGCTCTTAACCTCTGAGCCATCTCTCCAGCCCCATGTATTTTCTTTTTATTACATTTGTTTATTCAGAGGGAGAGGTGATATTTCTGTGGGCACATGCATGTTAACACACATGTGGAAGTCAGAGGACAACTTGTGAGAATTATTTCTCTCCTTCCACCATGTAGGTCATGGGATCAAACTCAGGCTGTTAATCTTGTCACAGCTGCCTTTACCCCCTGGCAAGCTTGCCTGTCCTGAAGTATAACCATATTACAATAATTCATGCTGGCCAGGAATGATGTCACACCTGTAATCTCAGAACTAAGGAGGCTGAGGCAGGAGCATTGCAAGTGTGAGGAGAGCCTAAACTACATAGACCCTGCCCACCACCCACCCCTAAAAAAGAGAGTTGAGTATGGCACGTGCTAGCTTGCACTCCGTCAGGATTTCATGTCTTGTAATGCAAAAAGAGAAGGTGGGAAAGAAGAAAAAACTCAAGGGAGCTTTTTAGCTTTGTTGACTGCTTTTGTTGTGATTGCTCTGGGTTTTGTTGGGGTTTTTTGAGGCAGGCTCTTACCTTATAGCCCGGGCTGGACTAGCACTTGAGATCCTCCAGCCTTGGGCCTCCCTAGTCCTGGGATTCTAGGCATGCAGCAGCACACCTGGCCTGGCCAACCTTTACCACTGAGTAAACTGTCAGTCATATGCTGCATTCTTTTTGTTGTGGTTAAATTCCCCGTTTTGCATTGGGAGAACCTCTCTTCAGGCAGACCCTCTGTCTGTAGTCCAGATGGAGTTGTTCTTGGACTGGAGGTGCAGCCACACCCCTTGCCAATCTCTGAAGCTCCTCAAGCATTTCCTTGGAATCCAGCTTCAAGAGCGAGTCCAGCCCAGGCAGGGCCACTGAGAAGTCGTCCCTCCGTGTCCTGCAAGCCCAGCAGATAGGAGGGGGCTCTGGCCTGTGGGAATGGGTGGTAAATGCTCACTGCATGCCAGATGCACTGCTGGGTCTGATTTTCAAACATCTGAGGATGGATGTGTGATGTATTGTCTGACCCTGTAAGCAGCATGAGGAGGGCAGGCTCCCATGATGCAGCGGGCCAGCAGCAGCGCCCGAGGTCCTCGCACTGCCCTTACTAGTAGCTTAACTCCTAGTTTTGTTTCACTTTTACTAAGTAGCCCAGGCTAGCCTCAAATTTGATATGTATCTCAGGTGAAGTCTTCTTAGGATTGACCAAATTCTAGCTAGCGTAGCAGAGAGGAAGTAGATCAGGCTGTCCCTGAGCCTACAGATAGACCATCTCTGCTTCCTCCCAGGCGCTGGCATTATCCAGGCTTTTACCACACTTTTGTGTCCCGTGTAACCTGTAGCACAGACCCTCTTCCTGTCAGCCCCTTTCTTCTGTTTATTTGGTTTTCGTTATTGTTTTCTTTTTCTTATTTTGGTACATGGCGTGTGTGCACGTATGTGTTCATATATGTGCATGCGGAGGTCACAAGTTGTCACTACATGTCACCTCTTCCTTTCTTGCTCTCCACCTGACACACTGAGGCAGGATCTCTCTGGGATCCGGCTAGTCTCCTTAGCCTGTTTACCCCAGGCATCCCTGGTCTGTGCTTCTCAGCTAGGATTACCAGCTAGGCACCACATCTGCCCAGCTTTTATGTGGGTGCTGGGATTGGAACTCTGTCTTTATACCATCTCCCCACCTCCACCACCACCACCCCTTTTTTTGAGACAGTTTCATGTAGCCCAGGCTAGCCTCAAACTTGCTATGTAACTGAATTCTGATCTTCCTGCCTCCTAAGTGCTAGGAATACAGGTGCCCTTGAGCCGGCTCGCATGGCATCTTGTCCCTGGAAACCTGTTCATCCACTCTGCTTCGGGGTGGCTCTTAGTGACGCGTGGTCTCAAACCTGTTTCTTACTTCCACCAGATCATGACCAACACTGGGAAGGCTCGGCGCAAAGGGCTGGCCAGTGTGCAGTGGAGCGGGGATGAGCCCCTGCGTCGGCCCGTCACCCCTGGCGGCCACAGGACGGGGTGCCCAGTGTAAGTTCGGGATACAGGAAGCGGGAGTCTGTTTTCTTAAGCGCTGTCTTGATTAACTGCTGTGTAATATGTATTCAAGTGCATAATAAAGCATTCATACTGGAAAGCATTTCTCTATTGTTTATCTCTTGAGGATTTTTGGAGGAAAAGCAGGTGGGGTCCCATCTCCCTCATACACACTTAGGTTTCTTCCCGAAGGAGAAGTGTGTGACTTGCTAGAATCCCAGGGCCACCTCCAAAGACCAGTGTTGGCAAGAGTCATTCAGAAGAAAGTTCCTGAGCAATGGCGGGTTCAGCCAGTTTGAACGCCTGCCCTATCTATCGTTCATTCGTGTGGCCTTTCCTCATAGCGCCAGGTCCAGTGCTAGGACTGGAGTGTCACAGTTCTGTTTTGGACGAGGCTCTCAAAGCAGCTGTGTGGTTGGGCCATGCATGAAGCCCTGGGTTCTGTCCCCAGCACAGAAACCATGGGGAAAGCAGCCATGTCTTTTTTTTTAGCTGCTAGGCACTGTTCATTCTCTGTAGCCTGGTTCCTACCTCTTGACAGAAAAATAAAACTTCAGTCAGGTCACCTGGGCCTCTGGGTCTCTGGAAAGACTTGAGGCTGGAGCAGCCAGTCAAGAGTCCCTTCTGGTATTTACATGTCCTGTCTTTTCCTAAACTGGGAAAACTGTAAACAGGTGTGTGTGATCAGGAGGTCATAGAGAGCCGGCTGAAGGCCTCCAGTTACTCAGGAGTAGTGACCTTATCCTGGTGGCCACACCACGCTTTCCTTAGCCTCTATTGCTGGACAGTCTGGTTATTTTCAGTTTTACTGTGTGGTAACTTGATGACAGTCAAGAGGGTGGAAACACTGGTCTGTGTGAGCTCTGCACCACAGCACCAGGAACACCAGCGTCCAGCACCAGCTCTTGCCGAGCTTTAGTACACATCTGGAATTTGATGTATGAAACTTCCCAGCCCACGCCATGGATCGGTGCTCTGAGGCCTATTTAATTAGCTCCCTTGCGCTTCCATTTCTAGGTTTTTATTTTTAATTACTGATCCTCAAATCAGCATATTGTGTTCTTTTCCCTCTCATGCACCCGACACTTTGAACGTGCAGTGAAACAGAAGATCGTGCTAAGGAGATCTAGAGTTCACGTTGCCTCTCTCTCTCCCCCTTGCTCCCTCTATGTATAATACAGCATTTACAAACATACTTGTCTTGTCTTTTAGAGATTTGCTCACTTAGTGTGTGTAGGTGTGGGGTGCTCTTGGAGATAGGAGAGAGCATCTGATCCTCTGGTGCTGGAGTTAGGAGGGCTTGTGAGCACCTGACAGACATGGGTGCTGGTGAGCACCTGACAGACATGGGTGCTAACTCTGATCCTCTGGTAGAGCAGCAAGCATTAACCACTGAGCATCTCTCCAGACCTTTGTTTGTTTGGGTTTTGTTTTGTTGTTTGGTTTGGTTTGGTTTGGTTTTTTTCAAGACAGGATCTCACTATGTAGCTCCAGCTGTCCTTGAACTCACTATGTAGCCCAGGCTGGCCTCAAACTCATAGAGTGCTGGGATTAAAGGCCACTACACCTGGCCTTCCAGGCCCTTGTTCTATGTTTTGTTTTTTTGAGACAAGGTCTCACTATGAATCACTGGCTGACCTAGAACTCACTATGTAAAGCAGGCTGGCCAGAGATTCATCTGCTCCCACCTCTCTAGGGCTGAGATCAGAGCCATGCACCACCTAGCCTGGCCTTCCTTGTTTTGTATCTTGTGGTCCAGACTGGCCTTGAACTTGCTGTGTGGCCGAGGGACTGACTGCCTTACAGTCCTGTACCACCATACCTGGCTTTTACAGTCTTTTGTTTGTTTGTTCGTTTTTGGTTTTGTTTCTTACTGACCTGTTTAAAAGGAGGTTACAGACCCTCGGCACATAGTTCCTAAGAATAAGGACACCTCACACAGACAGCTGTGCCAGTTACTCTGATTTGATCAGTATCATGTGTCTGTGTGTGTGGCAATGTCACACTGTACCCGTACATATGCACAAACACTGTGGTGACCAGCTGGAAATGTACTTCAAGAGCAACCACTTAGCCACACCCACAAGTTAACCACAATATGAACTGCCTTTCTTGCCCACCAGTGCGTCACTTACATTTGCGGGGTTATGGTTTTTTTGGGAGGAGGTTGTGTGTTTTGATCTAGAATATAGTGAGAGATGAACACTGGTCAACCTAGTTTAAATGGCCCGTTTGAGATGAAAGCAGCAAGAGGAGCTGAAGAAATTCCTGCTGGGTGTGGGGAACAAGACAACAGTCTTCTCAACTTTCAGAAAATAATTAAAACCCCGGATTCACATCAAGACAACCATGACTAAGGACACTTCAGTCGGAGGAACTGACAAATTAACACCTGACCAAGGGGCACTCTTCATTCTTGGGCCAGACGACCTGTACTGTAGAGAGACCCTGGAGCATGTTTCTCCAGCTTGTGGGCTCAGCTAGCTCCAGCTGAAGGTCGTGTTAGGGAGGTATTTGGCCAGGGTGGACCTGCAGCCATGAGCGCACCCCTGGATCTGCAGTCCCACCCTCCATGAAGCAGGGGCTGCCTCCAAGTTCCTCTGCCAGGTGGATCCAACACACTTTCTTTTTTTTTTTTTTTTTGAGACAGGGTCTCCTAGCCCAGGCTGGCCTCAAACTCACTACCCTGCCTCAGTCCCTCAGTGCTGTGACCAAAGGGACACACTACCACCTCCAAGTCCAACATTGTTTTCATTTCTATGACTGATGGGGTGTAAACTCAGTCCTGGGGACCCAAAAATCAGTGAGATGTGATACCCACCCTCAGAAGCACTCATAGCAGCAGATCCTGTAGCAAGAAAAGACATGGAGAGGTCTGCTCGATGTGACATGGTAAGAATGGCAGTATTCAGAAAACCTGTGGCCTCCTGAGGGCCGTGAGTGGTGGTCAGAATCCCCACCTCTCCTTCTGGAGTTATACTCAAGGAATTCCATTTTCTCTTCAAAACCACAAGCCCTTGGTAACTCTGCCTTGCTTCCAGATAAATCCAGAATCTTAGCTAGGGACACTTAGTTAATATGTGTTTCACAGATTCAAGGCTAGTGCTTTCTGGGTCTGTAGCTCTACCCTGTAATTTACAGATCTTCACAGGGGTACTTGTTACTGTATTGATTATGAAGAAATATCTACATGCCCAGTATAGAAGGCTGGCTACCTAAGTTATGGTCACAAACAGTCTTGGAAATGTGTGTCAGCTTTAAGAGTAGTTGATTACATGGGGTGATCCTCACAGTGTGACAATGTGTTGTTGAACAGAAAAGCAAACTGTAATGTGGTATGACAGGACACCTGTAAAGAGCCAGACGGGCCCGTTGGACCCAGGTTCTTTTAAGTATATATTTGCCCTTTTTTCTCCTTTTGAGACAAAAGCCAGATGCAGTGGTGCATGCCCTGTTTTTTAGACAGGGTCTTACTTATGCAGCCCTGACTGACCTGGAACTCACTGTGTAGACTAGGCTGGCCTTGGATTCATAGAGATCTACCTGTCTCTGCCTCCCTAGGGCTGGGCTTAAAGATATCTACCACAGTGAGAGGTCTCGGGTAGCCCAGGCTGGCCTGGAGCTTGCATTTAACTGAGGATGACTTTCATGTATCGATTCTCTTGCCTCCGCCTCCCAAGTGCCAGATTAGAGGCTCGTACCAGCATGCCTGGGTAATGCAGTGCTGGAGCTCAAACCCGGGGCCTCCTGTACGCCGGGCAGGCAGTCCACCAACTCAGCCACGTTCCCAGCTGTGTCTTTCCATGTTTCAAAACGCTGAAGTGATAGCACAGTTAAGTGGTCTCCTGTGTTATTGTGGTAGGACTGTTCTATACAGCCTTTGTATTATCTGATTTTTTTCATGATAAACCCTGGTTCTGTCATCAAGAACAGAAAGGCCGAGGTAAACACCAGCACATGACTCTGACCTCTCTCAGCCTTGTCTTGGCTGGGCCTCCCAGATCTGGCTCCTTTCTACACCAGCCTAACCAACCCCTCTTCTGAGGGGCTCTGTTCCCATCTCTGCACCTTTCACTGTCTCCTGCCGTCCCCAGCCCTCCTTCCTTGGGCCTCCCATACACTCGGGGGTGGCTGCCTCCCACTTAGATCCTCTCTGGTGACGCGCACCAGTCCGGACCTCCTCCACGGCCCTGCATGTTCAGTGACTTTCAGGATCCCAACTCCCGGCACCCTGGGGGCCCCGTGCACTCTTGCCGTTACTAACCCAGCCCCCGCCCGGTGGCTGTCCCCCTGTCCCTGCCACCGTGGACTGCCCTTCTGCCATCACCAGCTTCCTCCTATGTGCTGTGCTCTAGACAGGGTCTGGAGCCCCAGTCTGGGGTCCTCGCCCCATCCTACTCACTGAAGGAGGCACCCCAGCCCAGCTTGGACTTACACATGTACCTCACAGCACCCCAGTCAGTGTCTCCAGGGTCAGCATGACAGCCTCAGCCCTACCTCAGGGACTGACATGAACCCCTGCAACAGCCTAGCCAGAACCCCACCTTTCACTCTGCCCCTGACACCCCATACCCACCATGACCACAGAGGGCCCTTCTGACGCAGAATGCCTTGTTTTGACTCCTCTCTCCCTTGGAATTCAAATCTAAATATCTTTCCTCTTTACCTCACCTGCACTCCTCCGCTTCTTTCCCTCTGGCCCCCAGAAAACCCCAACTCAGAGCTGGAAGGCTGAGTGGCCACCCCCCAGCCCACCTCTAACTCACTGCATGCCCAGTACCATATTGAGAAGTCTCTCCAGAGTAGTTATGTGTCTCCTTGTCCTCATTTGAACCAAAGGAATTGGTATTTATCGACAGCCATTTTCCCATATCTGACCCTAGGCATGCTGTGACTCACTTGCTGAGTCCATGGCTGGTGTCTCCTTGCTGGAGTGAGTGCTCTGTCACACACACAACTAGAGACCTGTCCAGGCTGACACACAGAGCCTCCGGAGTGCTTGCCTGTCTGTCAGGGACAGCTTTCCCAGACCTGTCTCTTGCCATATCTGAGAAGAGCATGGCAAGGCTGGACCAGAAACTGCCATCTGTCCTTCAACATGGGGCCAGCACAGCAACAGGCATTGCTCAGTGGTAGAAGAACTCGCTTGCCTCAGTGGCGCTCTTGCCTGCCTCTGTTCGGGGTGACGGGACAGGACGTGACACCTTATACTTGGAGATGCGCTTTGTGCCTTGTTTGGTGGAAACACCAGAGCCTTGAGCAACCCGCAGCTCTTGAGACGCACTGACGCTAGACATGTGCTACCCCTGTGGTGTTAGGAAGTCACAGGGGACTACAGGTGTGAGGTGCAGCTGTCGCCCCTCAGGGCCTGCTGGCTTCTGTCACTATTCTTTAAAAAGATGGTTTAGAGCCGGGCGGTGGTGGCACACGCCTTTAATCCCAGCCCTCAGCAGGCAGAGGCAGGCAGATCTGAGTTGGAGGTCAGCCTGGTCTATAAAGAGAGTTCTAGGACAGCCAGGGCTACACAGAGAAACCCTGTCTCAAAAAACAAAACAAAACAAGAAAGATGGTTTATCCAGGTAGTGGCTCTGCTTGTCATCCCAGCACTTGGGAGAAGGAGGCAGGAAAGTCAGAAGTTCAAGGCAATTCTCAGCTACAAGAAGGCCAGCCTGGGCTACTTGAGGTACTATATTTTTTTCAAGCTGGCGGCTAAGTTGGTCCAGCAGGTAAAGGTGCTCACTCACCACCAAGCCTGACGACCTAAGTCCAGTCACCAGGTTCTCACATAATGGAGAGAGAACCAACAGCTCCAGGTTGTCTTCAGACCTCCACGTGTGTGCCATGGGGGGGGCGAGCACACAGGCACATGCTCACATTAAATAAATGTAACATTGTTTAACTTAAAAAGGCAAAACTAACAAAAATATGTTTTTAAATGTCCATTTCCAAAAGACTCTCAGCCACAGCCACCTCCTGCATCTCTTGGGGATGCTACCAAGCCAGCCAGTCTAGCTGAATCGGTGGGCTCCAGGGTCAGTGAGAGGCCATGCTGTCTGTATTTACTGGTTATTGTTTTTCCATGTTTTTCTACAGGCTGGGAGACCATCTCGTTTCTCCCCAGAATGCCCAACGAGCCAGAAATAGCTGTCTGCAGGCCTTACCAGCCCATCAGCCGGACATCTGCAAAGAGGGCAGACCAGGTGTCGATGGGCATGGTACATCCTCTTCAAGTAAGAACTCCCCGGGTGCAGAGCCCGTCCTGAGCTCCGGGGTTCAGGAACCCAAGGGAAGCAGGGTCTGCAGGTGCATGCCTACCCCTGGGAAGTCCTCTGGCCTCAGCCACAGGCCTGGATCTCAGAAGTCCATAGGCCTCCAGTCACACTGACGGATCTGGCGTCAGGCTTGTCTTCCAGATCTCGTTGAAGCAATGTGTCTACCGCTCACATCTAGAAGCTCCTGGAACTCAGTTTAATAGGAGATTTCAGAGTAGCCCATCTCAGTTTGCTATCTGGCTTAGTCCATGTTCCATGGCTATAACAAAATGCCAGTGGCTGGGTGTTTATTTTTTGTGTGCTGGGAGTCAACATTTGGTATCTTTCTCATCCACCTTACTTTTTGAAGCAGGGTCTCTCACTGATTCTGGAGCCCACTGATCCAGCTGGCCCCAGAGATGGCGCTGTTCCTGCCTCCCCAGTACTGGGATGACGGTGCACACTGCGGTGCCCTGGTGTGTGTTTGTGTGGGTGCTGGGGACTGGACTCAGTCTTTGTGTTTGCAGAACAAGCACTTTACCAACCGAGCTGTCCCTGCAGCCCCTGGGCCTGGGCACTCTTTTGAAATAGGTTCCTTTAGTTCACAGTCTAGGAAACTGGAAATTTAAGAGCCAGTGTTCCCATGGCCTTAACCTCTTGCGAGGGCTCCTTGGTTATGTCACAGCATGGTGGATGGCACTATGGTGGACGGACAGACAGACAAGAGACCCAGAGTATGTGGCAAGACAAGAAGCCAGCAGCCAGGGAGGGCCAGGCTTGCTCTTTTGATTTTTGTAGCAATTCATTTTTAAGGGAACCAGGGAAACACCCACAGTAACTTCATCAGCACCCTCGCCGAGGCAGGAACACCTCCTTGACCTAATCACCTTGCCCTTGACCCCACATCTACAGGCCTCACCACCTCTGCACTGCCAAATGAACCTTCGGGACATTCCCAAACCTTATCTAAGCCATCCCAATACAGACCTCTGACCAGGTGTCATGAGCGGAGGGTTCAGCCATGTGTTAGCAGGCTCCATGGCATCAGAATGTGCAGCTGGACACGCACAGCCCTGAGGTCGGATTGTGTTTGAAGTGTCCAGTCAGTGGAGTCTATTTTAGATGCCAGGGGGAGAAAAGCATTTTGAACCAGAAATACACAGAGTATTTCTTTTTTAATTTCCAAAAGGAAATTGAAAGGATTGTGAGTAGACCGGATGTAACTCTAATCTCCATTCCAGTAGGAAAAGCCACAGAGTAGCAAAGCAGATCTCAGGAGCTCGGATGCATCAGCTCATGACTGGAGTCAGAGGCTGCCATGCCAGATGCTGAGGAACCAGCTAGTCACTGAGCCCAAAGAAGGTCCCTGTGGCCCGGAGAGAGGGGAGCACTCAAGGGTCCTTTTGGTTGTGGGCAGCTCCAGAGCTTTTGCCAAGTCCCTGGTCGTTGGTTATTTGGCCTCTGTTTGCACTCCTAAGTCCCACTAAGGGCGCCTTCACCGTGACAGGTTAGCTCGGCCATCAGAGATGTCTGCTGGTTCACTGATCTGGAGGATGAGGGTCTCCTTGGATGTGCTTTTGTTCTGAGGTCCTCATACATGCCAGGCAAGTGTCTTACCACTGGGCCACACCACCAGCACCTGCCCCTGTCTCCTGGATAGATTCATCATGCTGTTGGGGTTCAGAGGACTTGAACTTGTGCGTAGAAATGGCTAGGTGGCATGGGTGGCGGTTGCCACAACCGATTTTGGTATTTGCTAATTTTCAAGAACAGCTGGCTCAGGCCGCAGCACGCTCCACAGGCAAAGGCAGGACTGTGAGTTCTAAGCCAGCCTGGTCTACATAGATCCTGACAAGGAAGGTGAGGACAGGAAGAAGGGGGAGGGCAGAGACAGATGTAGAAAGGAGAGAGTGACATGAACGCAGTCTCAGCCCTAGCAAACTCGAGTGTCTTCTGAGAAGTCCATCAGGGCACTCTGCCGTGGTAGTTAGCAGTTCCCAGGGCCTCTGCCTGGTGTGGCAGCAGCTGCACACCAGACCCTGGCCCCGGGGCAGCCGTTTCCCCCGGTGAGCACTCCCGGCCAGCCTGCTCCAAGTGCTCGGATGGTCTTCCAAGTGTCAGCTGCTTACCCTGCCCGGCTGCTCAGCCAGGCTGGGCCCCAGGCTCTCCATTGCTCCCACTTCCATGTAGGCCTCATCACACTGAACTCAGCCCTGTCTCCACCGTCATCCGCCAGCCAGGCCTCCAGATGTTTGGTGGAGGAGTCTGGATTGCATTTGTTCCCTTCCTGGTGTAGACTTCACCTCTCTACGGTCTTTCCATCTGGTCTGTCCACAGCCACCCGGCCCCGAGCGCACTGATGCCCACTCATCTGTTGGCCACCTGTCCCCTCTGACTGGGGTCTGTTAGAGTCTCAGCTCTCGTCAGCCCTGGCCTTGAGGGAGGGACGCTTCGTTCTCTCCCTTCCCGGCTTGTCTACTTTCCATTTCTTCCCACCGGACACTAGCTGTCTTGAGGAAAGTTCTTCCCCAGCCACCACCACATAACTTGAGTGTCAGCCTCACACCCGGCAGGCCCGTAAGCCAGTACTCAGAAACAGAGGCAGGAGGAGCGCCGCGACTTCAGGGCCAGGCTGGTCTACATAGCAAGTGGGGTTCAGGTCCAGCTGGGGCTACATCCTGAGATCTCACCCTGGGGGACAACCACACAGGCGAGCAGATGTCAGGTGCAGGTGCCCAGCTCTGTCTGAAATGGACTCGCCACAGACGAGGACGCCTGTCCCATAAGTCTGTCCCAGTAGCTCATGTGTGCACCAATGGTGCCCTTTCCTCCCAGATCCTGGCTCTGTCAGTGGGCCCATTTTCCTTAGGTGAGACTCCAGAACCTACAGTGTGTCATGAGATGGGAAGAGAGACAGGAGACGTGGGCTGCCTTAGTTGCTGCAATAAAATACTTTGGCAAAAGCAACTTAAGGGGAGAAGGGTCTATTTGGCTCACAGTTTCTGATTACAAATTATCGTTGTGGGGAAGTCAAGGCAGCTGGAACTGGAAACAACCAGTCACACTACACCCATGTGCAAGAGCAGAGAGCAATCAGTAAGTACACATGCTAGTGTTTGGCTTGTTGTCTTCATTCTTACACAGTCCAAGATACCCTGCCCAGGGAATGGTTCCACCCACAGTGGGAGCATCTCCCTGTTAATCAAGGATGCCCACAGGCCAACCTGATCCAGACACACCCACATTGGGACTCCCTTCCCATGTGATTCTAGACTGTGTCATGTTGGTAATTAAAACTAACCATCAGAGCTAGGCAGTGGTGGCTCACACCTTTGATCCCGGCACTTGGGAGGTAGAGATAGGCAGATCTCTGAGTTCGAGGCCAGCCTGGTCTGCAAAGTGAGTTCCAGGACAGGCTCCATAGCTACAGAGAAACCCTGTCTCAAAAAACCAAAAAAAAAAAAGAACCTAATCATCCGATAATCATCGGAGCTGGACAGTGGTGGCACACACCTTTGATCCCAGCACTTGGGAGGCAGAAACAGGCGGATCTCTGAGTTCCAGACCAGCCTGGTCTGTGGAGCGAGTTCCAGTACAGCCAGGGCTGCACAGAAAAACTGTCTCAAAAAACAAAAAACAAAACTAACCATGAACTTTGTGTGTTGGTGCACATCTTAAGTATCAGTCCTAGAGAGGCAGAGGGGCAGATCCCTCTGAGTTCAAGGTTAGCATGGTCTACCTACTGAGCTACAGACCTGTGAGAACCAGTCAAAAAAAAAAAAAAAAAAAAAAAAAAACATAAATAAAAACCGGACTGGCTTAGGTGGCTTGGATTCCCAGCACCCACAGTTCCAGGGGGTCAGATGCCTCCTTCTGACCTCTGAAGGCTCCTGCATGCACATGGTACTCAGGCACACACATATACCCATAAAAAATAAACAACAAACAACAAAGATTAACCATCCCAGGAAGGATGGAACAGGAGCCTCAGCAGAGGCTCCAGGGAGCTCACCATTGTTCCTCTCTCCAGAGGAACAATGTCATTGTGCTGTCCCTGACCCCAGGAAGCCCAGGGCCTGGAGGTCTTTCCTGCCCTGGTGGTAGCCTTGGAAACTGTGAGTGGAGTTTTTCCTGGGAAGAGCTAGTGCCTGGGTGTGCGTCCACCCAGATGGTCCGTAGTAGGCCCAGCCCAAAGGTCTCCTGGTCTTAGTTCCAGCACACTGCTCGGAGAGTGCAGACAAGCCGTGCCCTGGCCCCTCAGAGAAAGGAGTCAGAAGCCGAAAATTCTAGGCCCACATAGATAGACTGTAGACCAAACTACCCTTTAGGTTCCATATCAGAAATGGATTTCTTGTTTGAGTCAATAAAAAAACCTCTTACTCTGGATTTGACAGGAAATGCAGGACTTAATACTTAATATAGAACTAAGAAGAGAAAATTTTAAAATGAAAAAAAACAACTAGGTGGCGGTGCACATGCCTTTAATCCCAGCACAGAGGCAGGCAGATCTCTGAGTACCAAACCAGCCTGGTCTACAAAGTGAGTTCCAGACAGCCAGGTCTACACAGAAAAACCCTGTCTCAAAAAAAGAAAAAGATTGGGCCAGGTGGTGGTGGCGCACGCCTTTAATCCCAGCACTCGGGAGGCAGAGGCAGGCGGATCTCTGTGAGTTCGAGGCCAGCCTGGTCTCCAAAGCAAGTTCCAGGAAAGGCGCAAAGCTACACAAAGAAACCCTGTCTCAGAAAAACAAAAACAAAACAAAAGAAAAAGAAAAAGATTGACTAGTCACACCTCAGGGGTGGGGACAGAGGCACTTTGTATGTGGAGACTAGAGAGAAGCTTGGATCAAGGGGGTGGCAAGCCCAGACCCTGTCATAATGCCACTTTAGCAGTGCCTGGGCCAGAGGATGGGTATATGACCGAAACACACAACATGGCCTCCACAGAAGCTCAGCAGAACGTTCTGATGGCCTGGCAGCCTGAACATGCCTGTGACCACTTGCTAGCCCTCCTATGAGCATGCTGAAGGTCCAACCTGGTGCTGTCTCCTCAGGCAACTCAGTGCCCGGCTTATTTCTATCTTAAATATGAAACTGCCAGATTTAACAATTCTGGTACAGGCCTGGGGGTGAGTCTTCCCTGATTGTGCAGCCCAGCTCAGGAAAGAACATCCTAGAAGGCTCCAGGGTGGGTACGTACTGGGCTCTATCTCCTCCTAGGGGGCTCCAGGGCGGGTGTGTACTGGGCCCTATCTTTTCCCCAGCAGTTATGAATTCCAAGCCAAGAGAGTGGTTGTTAGCTGGACATCAAGAAGAGCCTCGCTTGATCCCCACAGCAGCCCCCAGCTGGCTGAAGGACGTGAACCAGGACCCAAGCAGTGGACATACCACCAGGTAGGATGTCGTGAGTCCTGATATCCCACTTAGATATCGGGTACCTGGGATCAGCTCCCAAAGGCTAGATATACGGAATCTTTTTTTCCCCCTTGGGACAGGGTTTCTCCATGTAGCCCTGGCTGTCCTGGAACTCGACTAGGCTGGCCTCAAGAGATCCACCTGCCTCTGCCTCCCAAGTGCTAGGATTAAAGGCGTGTGCCACCTCTGCCCAGCTGACATATAGCATCTTAGAGAGCTTCTGTGTCCCCACAAAAGTCAAAGAGACTTCTCTGGAGCCTGAAACACAGTAAATAATGCCCAGTGGGAAGGCCTGGTGGCCCATCAGTGTGTCAGAGCCCAGGGACAGCGGGGACCCGAGGGCCATGGTTGTCAGACTGGACGTTTACTCTGTTGGTTTGGGTTTTAGTTTGTTTTTTTTTTTGTTTGTTTTTTTAATTGTATTATATTTTATATGTGAGTGCTCTGTATGTATACCTGTATGACAGAAGAGGGCATCAAGTCCTATTATAGATGGCTGTGAGCCACCATGTGGGTGCTGGGAATTGAACTCAGGACCTCTGGAAGAGCAGCCAATGCTCTGACCCTCTGAGCCATCTCTCCAGCCCCCCTTGCTTTGGCTTTTGAAGCAGGGTTTCACTGTGTAGCTTTGGCTGGTCTAGATATCACTTAAACCCGCAGAGATCCACCCGCTCTAAGGACACAGCTTGATGAATTGTCAAGAAGCCACACCTGACGGTGGACACCTCTGACCCAGCACTCTGGAAGCTAAGATGGGGCGATCAGGAGTTTGAAGCCAGCCTGGGCTGTGTGGAAAGACTTTGTCACAAAAAAAGAGAGAGGTGGGGGGAGGGAGGGAGAGAGGGAGCGGGGAGAGATGAAGGAAGGGAGGCAAGCTGCTGGGACTGTCCAGGGGATGAGTGACCTGCCGCAGCAGGCTCTTTGCTTCCACAGGAGGTGGGACGAGGGGAGAGACTGAGAACGGCATTAGGAAATGGCTCAGGCGGAGGTCAGACTCCACAGACAGAAACTGGCCCTGGAGTAGGATGAAAGGTGTTTTCTTCTCTACCCCAGCGAGCACTGACGGGTCCTCGGTGGATCGCTACTGTCTTTCCGTCTAGAAGCTCCTCTGAGGGTCTCAGTGGCCCCTTCAGACTTGAGACAACCTCAGGGAGGGGCACCTTGTCCATCTCCTGGCCTTCCGTCCTCTGACCACATGAGCCCGGCAGGCAGAGTGACTTCAAGAGGGAGGATTCAGTCTCTAGCACGCAAGTAAAACTGGAGTGTGCTGAGTGAGCATGCCCTCTCGGACTCTCCATTGGAGGAATGAGGCAGCGGCCGCATGGGCCTTCCGTGACCAGCCTTCCTAATAGACTGGGAGATGCTTCCATCCACGTCTTCAGTGAGCACCCCCAATGGTATCTGCCGGAACCTCCCACCACCACACACACCCCTCACAATGGTGTCTGTGGTCAACAGAAGCCTCTCTCCTGTGGGGTCTGCCATGGCCCTCCTTACACCTCTTGGAGTTATTAAAAGAGAGCTTGTCTGCCGGCTCAGGGGCCCCTTGGCTCTGGGTCTCCTACAGTGAGGGTAAGGATCGAAATGGGCAAACTCGGAGGGGTAGGCACCGGTGCTCACACAGCAGAAGGACGCCTGCCTGCTCTTCAGCTGGGCCAGCTCTGCCCTTCCTGTGCCCAGGCCTCTTTCTTCTGTAAATGCTGAGCTCATTTCCGAAGCTCGCCACTCAAGACAGCCCTTTTCCTAAAAATAGCCGTTCTCACAGGGCCAGGGCACCTCCACAGGCTCCCCGGAGACACTCCCTCGCTCCACTAGGCACAGATGCCCCCTGGAGTGGAACTCTTAGGTGCCTCCATCTTCCTTCAGTGACAGAATTCAGCCCTTTCTAAACGTGGGGGTTCTGTATGAGGAAGAATGGGGTGGAGAGAGGGGAGTGGACACACTGTCCCCACACTGACCGTGCAGGGAATAGTATTTACCCTCCCCCAGCCTCTTGTTTGCTGGACTGACCTCAGCTCAGCCCCCTTGTGGATCTCAGCCAAGCACCCTTCCCTCCTACCTGACCACAAAGACAGGTCACACCCCTGACCACAGCCACAGTCCTGTCCCACAGTCAAGGAGTCAGCTGTGCCGTCAGTGGCCACAGCTGATCCCACTGTCCTCAGAGATAGCATGGGTGGGGTTCCTGGCTGTCGGAAAGCGTGTTAGATGAATACACAGGAGACTGAAAGGCCGGGCTGTCCCTGGGGTAGGACAGTGAGTGCTTCGTCCCAGAAGAGGGGTGTGTCTGGGCAGCCGGAGCCCTGCTCCACTGACCCAGAGCTGGGGCCTTTGGACATCATCGCCATGCAGGTTCCAGTACTGTCCAGCACCTCGTCTTGCTATAAAATTGCTTTTGGGGGAACCAGAAATGAAGTTCAAACCTCACTGTCCCCTCTTCTTTTTTAAAAAATCCACAGTTTGTCTATGTGCGTGATGTGGAGTTGGGATGTGTGCCACGGTACATGTGTGAAGCCAAAGGACAGCTTGGCAGAGCTGGTCTTGCCTTCTACCACTGTGTACTTCCTGGGGATTGAATTCAGGTCACCAAGCTCGGGCACCAAGCACCTGATGTGCCTGCTGAGCCACCCCACCGGCTCCTTCTTCCTGCCAGCTCCTTCAAGTCCCTGGCATTAAGTCACTGGAAAACACTGATGCCCAGACTTTAAAAATACATTTATTGCACCAGGCTGTGAGTTGAAGGCCAGCCTGGGCTACATAGCAAGCTCTTGTTCCAAACTTCAAAAAACAACATAAAGTCAGCAAGTCGGATCTGTGAGTACAGGCACCTGCTACCAAGCCTAAAGACCTGAGTTTGAGCCCCAAGATTCACATGTTAGAAGGAGTGAACTGACTCCCACACATTGTCATTGACTCCACACATGGGCCACAGTATGTTCACACCCACACACATGCACACAAAAATACACAAATGAAGTGTTTTAAAAGACGGAGTAAGCTTGGTTTATTCTGCTTCTTCTCCTCCACCCTGTGGAGAAATGCAGTGCTCCCTGGTTCCCAGGCAGGGTGAAGCAGTTTAGCCCCGGCTCCCTGTTAAGCAAGTTCAGATGCTGGGCCATTGTGTGGGGTGTGCCCATCGACAATTCAGGGGCTTATCCTTCATCCAGATCCTAACTCGGGATTCTTTGATCTGGGATGAAGACAGAAAGAGAGAAAAAGCTTCCCAGTTTACTCATTTTGGTATTTGCTGGCGCTGCTTGGGGGGACTGAGCCCCTTATACTATGCAGTACATTTCCCCAGGAGATCATCCCCACCCAGAACAAACTGAAACACCATATAACTTTAACTTTCCTGCAGAAACTAAGAGGGTAAGATTCAGAACCAGGTGGCAAACTTCTGAGAAATCCAACCAAGCCTGGAACACCTCCCTCCCATCCAGGTGTGCTCATTCTCCTGTTTCAAAAGACGGCAAGAACACGAAGTCAACTTCCACCTGATGGCTGCTGTTGGACGTTCTGTATTTTCAGTTTGACCTGATTCTTTGGTCTTTTGGCTTCATGTTAAGGGCCTTTGGACAAAATCTGCTCTGATGTACACGAATATTTCAGATTCAAATTCAGTGTATCTTAAAACAAGTGTTTCCACGGTGAGCAAGGGGGACCTGATATAATTGCCAAAGCCAGCTTGAGGTTGATAACTCTTGAATTGGATTTTATTTTTGTCAGGCCAAGGTCTGAGAATCTAGAACAGCAATATCATGAATTTTCAGAAGAGCCAGTGAGTCCCATAGTATCCACAGTTGAGTCACAGCAGATGTCAGTATAGAGAATATTCGAAATCCCTGGGTAATCTCATTTTCTATTTTATTTTTATCTTTAGCCCTGCCCCCCAATTATTTGACTTGGAATTAACTTTTGGAGGGACAGGAAGTATTATCTTAGAGACTAGGTCGGGAAACATGCTCAATGATAGAGCTGAGCTTTACATTTTGAGTTAAAACATGTACATCAGGAGCAGTGGGAAGGGTCTTAAAGTATTTCTCATTTGATTTTCTGTGTGTATGGCTGTTATGTAAATATTTTGGGTTGTTTTTTTTTTCATTTTTTGAAATTGGAAAAAATCTGTGGGATTTTTTCCCCCTTTAAAACATTACAAAAAAAGAAAAATAAAAGAAAAACTGTTTCTTTACATACAAATAAATTTCTTTGATAAAAAGTAAAAAAAAAAAAAAAAAAAAAAAAGACGGAGTAAGCAAGAAGAACGCATTTGGGCCAAGGCATCGCCGCAATCAGTGCTCAGCCCCAGCTGCAGGTCCTCGCTTGTTCCTTGGTTTGAACATTGGCTGGTTCCCGGACGCTGGCACCCAGGAAGGAGATCACCTTGAATGCACCTTGCCATTCCATCATCTTCAGGCCTGTGCTGGCACACGGGCTGTAGGTGGCCCTGTGAGACCCAGAAAGCAACCACAGCTGAGTGGGAGAGGAGATCCACAGATGGAGTGCACATATCTAATCCTAGGCCCAGAACCTTCCTTACATAGAAAAGAAAGGATTATTTAATAAATAGAGATTAAGGGCTGGAGAGATGGCTCAGCAGTTAAGAGCACTGACTGCTCTTCCATAGGTCCTGAGTTCAATTCCCAGCAACCTCATGGTAGCTCACAACCATCTGTGATAGGACCTGATTCCCTCTTCTGGTGTGCCTGAAGACAGGTCACTATATACATAAATAATTAAATAAATATTTCAATAGAGCTTAAACATCCCTAATCTGAAAGACTGAAATCCAAAATGCTCCAAAATCTGAAACTTTTGAACACTGACTTTATAGTAAGTAGAACTTGTTTTTTGTTGTTGTTTGTTCATTGGGCAGTAGGGGTGAGGTGGGGTATACTCGAGTGTATATGCAGGTTCCTATGTGTGTGTTTGCTCTGTGGGGCAGGAAGTTGACATCGGCTGGCTTCCTTGATTGGTTTCCACTTCATATGTTGGGTCTTAGGTGAATTCAGAACTCGCTGAGTCGGGATTTCCATTTGTCTCCTGTATCCAGGGATTCCAGGCGGCTCACCACGACTACCGGCATTCATGCTTATGTGGGTCTAGGGATTCAAATCCTAGTCACACTTGCATAAGAGGCGCTTTCCCTGGGGAGCTGTCTCCCCAGCCCTGTTTAGTTTTTTGAGACAGGTTTTTACTGTGTAGCTCTGACCGGCCTGGATCTCTCTATGTAGGCCAAGCTGGCTTCGATGTTGACCATACTGATGCTTCAGCCCCCGAGTGCTGGGTTAGAGACGCGCACCACAGCCACACCTGGTTTAGTTTGAAGGACAATGTTCAATGCTGTTTGAAGCAGGTGCTCTAGCATAGTGTGTGATCCCAGCACTTAGGAGGCAGAGCCAGAAGACGCGGGGTGCCAGGCACGGGGCTGGAGAGAGCGTTTACTGCACAGCGGCAGGGGCCTGAGTCTGGGTCCCAGCACCCGCCATGTACAAGCAGGTGTGGCTGTGTGCACTGTTGTTCTGGTGCTGGGAGGCAGGGAGGAGAAGGCAGGATTGCCGAGGCTTGCTCGCCAGCCAGTATAGCCAAAAAACCAAAACCAAACAGAACTGTGAGCGTCAGGTTCAGTGAAGAGACCCTGTATCCAGGGGATAAAGTGGAAGGGATAGGAGAGAGACCCACACTGGGCAGGTGGCGCACGCCTTTAATTCCAGTACTTAGGAGCCAGAGGCAGGCAGAGCTCTGAGTTCGAGGTCAGTCTGATCTACAGAGTGAGTTCCAGGACAGCCAGGGCTGCACAGAGAAACCCTGTCTTGAAAAACCAAAAAAAAAAAAAAAAAAGAGCAGAGACCAGCTCTTGAGCTCTGGCCTCCAGCAGGCATGATACATAAACATACACACATACACCATGCACACACACACACATACATACCATGTACACACACACACACACACACACACACACACACACACACACACACACAAAGAAAGTTCCAGGCTAGCTTGAACTACATAGCTACACTCAGTATTTATATTTTGATTTTGTTGTTGTTGTTTGTCTGTTTCTTTATTTTGAGACTGAGTCTCACTGTATGTCCCAGGCTGGCCCTAGATCATAGCAGGCCACTATGCCTCACAAGATCCTATCTTTAGAAACTACAAAGTTATATTCAGGTTATACTGTGTATATTCATATAATACACACATGAAACATAAATAATTTCTTTTTGTTTTTTGAGACAGGATCTCACCCTGTAGCCTTGGCTAGCCCGAAACTCACTATGAAAACCAGGCTGACCTTGAACTCATGGAGAGCCACCTGTTTCTGCCTCTTAGTGTTGGGATTAAAGGTGTGTGCCACCATGCCAAGCAGCATAAAGGAATTTTTGCAATAAGATGTGGTCCTGGGACTGGGGAGACGACTCAGCAACTAAGGTGCTCACCTCAGAGGGAATAAGAGTTTATTGTAGAGACAAGTAAAGTGGACGTGGCCCAGAAACTCAGATTTAGGTCACCCCAAATCCAGTGTTCCAACAGTAACAGTCTGATGGTGTTTTTATAAACAGAACAAAGAAAGCCCTAAGCCAGGTCACTGCAAACACCTTGGTGGGAACATGCAGGAGGTGGCTGGTGAAGGGAAAGATCTCTGCTCTAGGTTTCAGACACTGATGACTCCCCAGCCTTTTGGTGGGTGGGAACTGGAGTTTTGTCTATACATTCCAAAAAGCTTTATCCATTTGTCTCGGATGTCAGGTCAGATGTGGAGTTGGGCAAGGAATGGCTATTTCGAGTGCTGAAGATGCCCGAGAGGAACTGTACTAGCCCTGCATCTGACACTCCAACCTCACCATAGCTTACATTCTAAGCAGTTAATGAGCTCTGTAGAAAGTGCAAGAAATGATGGCTTCTTCCTGGGAACTTTACACTGTGCTAGCAGAGGACCTGGCTTTAGTTCCCAGCACTCACCCCAAGCAGATTACCGCAGTCTGTAATCCTAGTTTCAGCGAGATCTGGCTGCCTTGTCTGGCCTCCCAGGCCAGGCACACATGGGGTGCACATGCACACATGCAGGCCCTCACACATAAAAATGAGAGAGAGAGAGACTTGGATCCTACATGTCCAGGCATGGTGATGCACACTTTTGATCCCAGCACTTGAGAAGCAGAGGCAGGTAGGTGTCTGTGAGTTCAGGGTCATCCTGGTCTATGTAGTGAGACCCTGCCTTCCCCACAAAAAAAGACTTGGTTCCTGTCCCCTAGACATTTCATTATACCTATGAATATGTTCCAAAATGTTTTTAAATTAAGTCCAAAATACTTCTAGCCCCAAGCATTTCAGATAAAAGAGACTCATTCTCTCCTGCACCTTTGCTTTTTAAATAGGAGAAAAGAGTTTATGTGTATGGCGTTTTTTCTCCCTCATGTCTCCTCCAGAAACGGGGCAGCTCAAGATTCATCCAGATAAAAGTGACACTTTAGGCCCAGAGGCCGTGGAGAGCAGCAGCAGAGAGCCGAGTGTGTGCACAGGCGTGAACTGTTGGTGCATGTCAGATATCTGCCTTCACCCAGTGTTTTTTTCTCTCCTACTACCCACCTTATCTCTGCCAGCATCTAGGTTTCATTATTCTCAGGATGAGGTGTCTGTGGCAGCAACCAAGAGCCAGTTCCAAATCTAGTGAGCAGAGAGAACAGAGCAGTGCCCAGACACCTCCTGTGGCTTCCTGCATGAGGAGAGGACATGGGATCCTCTGCTGGGGTGCTCAGCGGCTGGCATGCTGGCTCAGCAGCATTCCCAACACTGAAGCTGCAGTTGCCCTGGCGTCTCGTACTGCTCTTCCCTGCCGACACAATGTCCCCATTGATGAGTTGACATAAAGTGGCACCCTAATAAATCCTCGCCTATATTGGGGCACCTCCCAATGAACACAAACGTCAAACTGACATGTGTTCCTGCAGCAAATGACTTTCGGAGCTTCCGGGTGAGTCCCTCCTGGACTTCCCTTCTGCCCACCTAGTCTGCTGTCCCCTAACCGGCGTCCTCTATCCACCCAGACGGTTTCCAGCCCTGGCTCCGGGCAGCTCGTTCACCATCCTGGGGTGGGGACCCGGGGGCTACCCCGCCTTTGGCAGACTCCCGTCACCCCTGCAGGAGCTGATGACAACCCCTTCCAATGCGCCGTCCTGCAGCAGCAACCAAGATTTGGAGTGCTCGTCGGGATGGGTCCTGCCGAGCTGAGGGCGGGTTTCCTGGCGTTGTGGGAAGGACAATAGTCCCCATCACCAGCTCATTCCTGGGAGGCCCCAGAACCCGGACCCCAAAGTTCTGGTCTGACGACACCAAGCTGTGGGGAATTGGTGGAAGACAGCTGGAAAGCGGCTGTTCTCAGCTCCTGCGTCACTGCCCGCCTGCTCTGTGGATGACCTCAGGAAGGCTCCTGACCTTTGGACCCTCAGTCTACATCTGCTAAGAGGGAACACCTGACTCACGGGGCTTGTTGGAGGGTTTAACATTGCCGTATCAGCGAGGCCTTCCCTGGCTGCCCCTCCTAAAACTGGTGTCCTTGTGCTGCAGAAGCGAATCTCCGCACCGTGAGAGGCAGATGTCCTGACTGTGTCTTCCCCGTTCTGGGTGGAAGTCTGACGCCATGCCCTTCAAAGTGCGCCAGCAGCGTGGACTCCTTCACCCTGGAAAACCGTCTCCTCCCCTTACCTGTTTCTAGGGGCTGCCTCTCCTCCTGAGCTCGTGGCCCTTACTCTATCCTCAAGGTTTTGGGATCCAGCCAACCTGGCTGACTCTTGCCTGCCAGGTGACCCTGGCATGCATTCCAAACCCTTTAGGATAAGCAAAGTCATTGAGATAGCCAGCCATGCTGAGTGTCAGCCACTGATGTGGAGACCTCTATTTTTTCACATTTACTGACTTAATTTATTTAATGTGTGTGTGTGTGTGTGCGCGCGCGTGCACACACACTCAAGCGCCCATCTCTCCCACCCCATTTAAAGGATATTTTAGGAGACACTTGTGCCTTATAGACTATTGAGACAATGCTCCCCAAAGGGTTGTATTTCTCCCAGGAAGCGATTCCTCACAGTTCTGACAGTCATCAGACCACCTTCAGGAGAGACGGGGGCTGACAGGATGGCTCAGGATGGACAGGACCACTTCTTGGCCAGGACTGCTTGGCCAGGAGTTTAAAGCTGAACCAGGATCCCGTAGACAGGTTCAGAACTTGGAGTATCCACTGGACCTTTCTATTTGTTTTCCTTCCTACTGTGACTTTGAATAGACCGCCTTTCTTTGTTTTTCACTGCTATGTGTGTCTTTAACAGTCCTACTGAGGACAAGTGACCAAGCGTAGCTTGTTCGGGCTGTCAGAGCCCCGACTAACAGGAACAGCCCCTATAACACTCCTACAACAGTGTTCTGGGCTCGGGAGCGTGCGATATGGACCCCTTTGGGGCCATGGTTCGGCTGCCAGCACCTCCCTGACATGCGGTCTGAACTGTCGCTGCCGGTGGGCTGGTGAGATGGCTGAGCGGATCAAGGCACCTGCCGCCAGGCCTGATGACTTCATTTCATCCCCAGATGATCGAAGGGAAGGACTGACTCCAGCAAGTTGTCCTCTGACCTCCCTGTGTGTTCTGTGGCATGTGCTCCCTCTCCCAAAATCAATCAATCAATCAATAAATATAAACATTTTGGCAGGGCATGGTAGTGCACACCTTTAATCCCAGCACTGGAGAGGCAGAGCCAGGATAATCTCTGAGTTCCAGGTCATCCTAATCTACATAGCAAGTTCCAGGGCAGCCAGAGCCATATACTAAGACCCTATTTCAAAAAAACCAAATAAGTTAATTAAATGTCAGTACTCCCCCAGGCCCTCATCCCCTTCCCCACCCTGTTAACCTCTTAGCTGTTATTTCTTCCTCATCATTTTCCTCCTCCCCTGTAATATGACTCCACATCTTGGGGCTCACAGAGTCAGTGGCTTCCCTCTTATAATCCTGACTTTTTGTTTAACAGTTGTGACTGTAGACTGTACATTTCTTTTCTCCTAGGGAATTCGCGTCAGCTTTCACCTTCAAGTCCCGGGTACCCAGTACTCCAGAGACCATGGAGCTGAACACACTCAAGGCGAAAGCATCGTCTCTGGCCCCACAGTTCTCCCCAAGTGGTCCCCACCAGGCCAGCCGCCCAGCCTCCACAGCATCCTCCACGAGGGGCCTGCACATAGGTCAGCCAGCACCCTGATGGGAGCCTCAGAGGAAGTCCTTGTGCTCCTGTGTTTGGGCCCATGAACTATTTGTGCCCAGGCAAATGGGAAAGGCACATTTCCCTACAGGACCAGGGCCTTTTCCAGTGACTTCCTTTGCCCGGGGACCTGTCCTTTATTAACATTTGCTGTTTATTCATTGCTCGTAGTTAGGCAGCTAGTGTATAAGCTAGCTGAATGACACCCTGAAGATCATATCCCTTAGAAATAAGATTCCCACATCTGGGGCTTGCAAAGGCCATTCTCACCTGTCTTGGCTGCATAAGGTTGGTCTAGAACTCAGATCCACCTTCTGGTGGGAGGCTCCGCTCAAACCCAGCCTCTCCATCTTCTCACCCTATTTCAGTCTCAACCAGTTGACTGATCTCCCCAGCTGGGCTTTACTGACAAGAAGAACAAACGTAGAGAGCAAAGATGTCAAGCAGCAGTCGCCAGCTTGGGTACAGCTTAGGCCCTGGCGTTCTAGCCAGGTAATGAGCCATGGCTAAGCCATGATGGGCTCTCCCTATCCCCTCTGGTTCAGGTCAGGCTACTTCCTCTCAGGCCCTGAGGAGTGCCAAGGGACCATGGAAAGCCTGGCCAGGAGGGAAGCGGTCAGGCCATTCTGACCCAGCTGTGTTTCCAGTCTGCACAGGGTTGGGGAGTCTCGGTTGACGTTCATCACAATAATAATACCCTGTAGCTGATAGCTGGCCATACCCCACGTCCAGCAACATCACATGGCCCAAGCCTGGTGTCCAGAGTCCCGGAGTGGTAGATTCCATATGTCCCGTGGACTCAGCAAACAGGGAACTATTGCCAGGAGGCACATTGAGCAAACCGACCAGGCAGCAGCTTCCTGTGAGGAAGGACCAGGGCAGGCCACAGAGCCAGGACCCGGGAGGGAAAGTTCTCATTATTCATCTGCACGAGGGCAGTTGAAGAAGGGATTGTGTGGGACAGAGGGGTTTTGTGCGGGGACCACTTGGCACTGGCATCTCGCTCTGGCTTCTCTCCTCCAGGCAGTCAGTCCTACAGGAAGTGAAGACGGCTTCTTTCCCAAGCTCACTGTCACGTGTCTGATGACCCATCGGCTTCTGGTTCTCTACCAGCAGCTGCAGGGGATGGATGTGAAGAGACACTTGTCTCTGAGATCCTGGGTGTGGAGGATCCCAGGAATGCCAGCCCCTCCAGGCTGCCCAGGCGTGAGGCGGTCAGAGCACCACTATCCAGGCACCATCTCCTCAGACCGAGCCATGGGAGGAGGGTTGGGAGAGGCCTTGACTGCCCTCCTGGTGAGAAGAGGTTACCTGGTCATCCTTTGCGCCCAGAGGAGAAAAAGGGGTAGCCTTTGACCTCAAAACACTGTGGTCACAGGGAATGGCAGATTCCAGACTCAGCTTCCCTGGCCTTCATAGAGTCTAAGCTGGACATGAAGCCACACCATCCAGCCAACCAGATGGAGAAGGCTACGCCGGAAGTCTTTTCCCAGATGCTGGGCCAGGGTGGCTGGTGAAAGGTGGCTCCTCATTCCTCACATGAACCAACTACCAGCCAATAAGGAGCTCAGGGAGCCTCGTTCTCAGGCTCAGCCTCAGCCAGGGTGTTTGCAGCCTCTAAACCAGGGGTTCCCAACCCGTGGGTTGTGACTCCTTCCGGGGGAGGGGTCAAATGACTTTTTCACAGTGGTCACATATCAGATATCCTGCAAATCAGATATGATTATGATTCATAACAATAGCAGAATTCGGTTATAAAGCAGCAATGAAAGTAATGCTTATGGTTGGGGTCAGCACAGCCTGAGGGCCTACTGGACAGGGCACAGCATTAGGAAGGGCGAGAACCACGGCTCTAAACCCTGCGGAAAGATATAACGTATGAAGGGGACGGGAAAAGATGTGGACACACTGCTCATGTAAAAGTTCTGAAAAAACAAATTTAAAAACAAGACTATGCTCTGGGCCCAGGGATGTAGCTATGAGGTAGAGGGCTCGCCTAGCATGCAAGCCCTGGGTTCCATCTTTAGTACCAGAGACCATACGTGGTCACACTCACCTGTCACTCAGCACTCAGGACGGGGAGCCATGGGACTGAGAAGTTCAAGATCATCCTGTGCTACATAGTGAGTTTGAGGCCAGCCTGGGCTACATGAGACCTGGTTTTTAGAAGGAGGATAAGGTGTGATCTAGAATACAAAGTAGACTCAGGCTCCTCAAACAGTTGTTTGGGTTTCTGTGGTTGTTTTCAGATTGGCTGGTTTTATGTATCTTGACCTGAAATCTTTGTGTGTGCACATGTGTGTGCCTGGTGCCCACAGAGGCCAGAAGAAGGTCTCAGAAGCCCTCACACTGGAGTTAGAGGGGGCTGTGAGCCACCTTGTGGGCCCTGGGAATGGCAGGTCCTCTGCAAGACCAGCAAATGCTCTTAGCCACTGAGCCATCTCCAGCCCCCTGTACATCTGTAAAGGGCTTAGAAATGTGGCCAGCTTGACCTGTCTCCTGCCCCACCCGGGTCTGGCCGTCACATCTCTCTCCAATACTCCAGAAATATGTGCCTCCCTCTGCACTTAAGGCCTGAAGAGCCTGCTGACCTCCTAGCTCTGCCTGTGGATGTCCAAAGTAAGGGTGTCTGCAGGGCACACAGCGTGTGGCAGAGGACTCTGGTGTCAAGTCACTCTGTGATGGGACCTGGGGATGAACTGCAAAGGAGCATCATGGAGAAGGCACTCCACCACACCAGCCAACACCCCCGAGATTCCACAGGTGCCAGTGCCTGGCACAGCCTTTCCCTGCCTGGCGTGGGAGCAGCAGACACCCAGGCTGGGGAGAGTCATCTTTTCAGGCCCCGGAATGAAGGCAACAGCGATCTCTCCCTCAAGCCCCCACCCGGGTGGAAGTCAGGCTGCTTGTCTGTTGTCTGGGGAGGAGAAGAGGTGCTCTTTTAGAGGGACGAGGGAATCCTGTGAGGGCTCAGCACACTGAGATCACCAAGCAAGGAGTGGGTTGTTCTCTGGGAACGTAAGCCTTACCCTTAGCGCTCCTACAAGGCCTGCTCGAAGCACACACTGAAACTAGCAATAGGCCTGGTTTTAATAGGTTCCCCTGTGTGACCCAGGCTGGCCTGGAACTTGCTGTCTCCAAACCCCAGATCCGCCTGCCTGACCCTTTCTAAAAGGTTTGACAACTTGGGTCTCGATAGACGCTCGGTGGTTAAGAGTGTGTACCGCTCTCGAGAGGACCTCAGGGCCAGCACTCATGCAGCCAGGCCCCTCACAGACACATTCATACATGTAATTGAAAATAAGATAGAGCTTTTGAACAACTTTTTCATAAATAATCAAGTACTCCAAGTGTCTGCTTGCCCTGCCGAGACTGGAGATGAACCCAGTCTACAGGGGGAAAATCAAATAAAACATTTGTTTGTTTGTTTGTTTTTTGAGACAGGTTTTTCTGTGTAGCCCTTAGCTGTCTTGGAACTTGCTCTGTAGACCAGGCTGGCCTCAAACTCAGAGATCCGCCTGCTTCTGCCTCCTTAGTGCTGGGATCAAAGGTGTGCACAACCACCACCCAGCTCAAATAAAATATTTTAATTTCATTTATTTATTATTATGCAAATATGTGGTCTGTGAGTGAGTACAGGTTTTCCAGTTGCCATGGTACACACGTGGAGGTCAGAGATCAACTTTGTGGGGTCACTTCTCCTTCCCCCATACGTGAGTTCTGGGGATTGAACTGGGATCGTCAAGCTTGTAAAACAAGGGCTTTTTCCAGCTGAGCCATCTCTCCAGCCCCAGCAAGACTTTCTAAAAAGTAGTCTGGAGCTCCAAACCAGGAGCGGTGGCGCACACCTTCAGTCCCTGCTCTTGGAGGCAGAGGCAGATGGATCTCTGTGAGTTCAAGGCCCACTTGGTCTACCAAGCAAATTCCAGGCCAGCCAGAGCTGTAAGACCCTGTTTCCAAAAGAAAGTAATCTGTGGAGGTTTAGTCATGTGGCACCTAAAAAATGCCAGTGACTGAGGAAGACATTGGAGGACTTCTGAAAGAATGGGGACCTCAGGTGGCTTGAGGAGCCTCTGTCCTGGAAGCCGAGCCCAGCTCTGCGGCCCCATGGCAGTTCCTTCTAAGCATTGATTCCCCCCCCCCCAATTTTCTTGAGACAGGGTTTTTCTGTGTAGCCCTGGCTGTCCTGGAACTCACTATTTAGATCAGGCTGGCCTCAAACTTGGAGATCCACATGTCTCTGCCTCCCAAGTACTGGGATTAAAAATATCACCACTTTTTAAAAGTTTGTGCCCAACTCAAAGTTTGAATAAATAAATGAAAGCAAGTCTGACCCTGCACTTGTATGACACTGCCTGCTTGCCTAGTTCCTAATCCTGGTCCCTGTTACAACAAACTTCATTTATAAAGTAAGCAGATAGGCACATGGGCAAGTTTCCTTATTTGACTTTTTTTTTCTTTTGGTTTTTTTTGAGATGGGTTTCTCTATGTAGGTTGGGTGCCTGTTCTGGAACTCACTCTATAGACTACTCGGCTGGCCTCGACCTTATTTGACTTTTTAAATACTGCATTAAAGTATTATTTATCAAAAAAAATAAAAATTAAAAAAATAAAGTATTATTTATCATGATCTGTGAGTTTTCAGGTTCTTTCTCAAATCTTGAGTGAACATGAACATCTCGCTTCCCATAGTCCTGGTTCAGGATCTGGAGGGATCCCCGGGGCTTCCCAGTGTGCCTGACAGCACCCCTCTGGCTTGGGTGGCTGCACCTATTTGCCCGATCATTTTAATCTCACTTGATGCTCTTCGTGGTGAATTGTATTGAGTGTTACACTTCGCCTTTGCATATAACAAACCATTTCCCAAACAGCCTTTTCTTAGCTTTACAAATGGGAACATCGGCAACTCGGGCTGTGCTTGGATCATCTTCAGAACTTAGCTGGACTGCTGGATTGTGCATCTGCGAACAGGGACCTCCCTCTTGTCTGGCAGTTAGGAGGCTGGGCCTTTAGTTTTCCTTCAGTGAGGCTTCATCTTCCAGCCAGGTGGCTGGGCTTGTTCACAGTAATCTCGGGTTTCCCACTGCCATGCCAGGTCACACTCAGATGCTCTGAGTCTCTCCTGGTTCCATGAGTACTTTTCTCCCATGGACCAAAGCTGCCCAAAGCCTGATTCATTATGAGAGGACACAGATGCAGGCTTCTGACTGGACAGAGGGCATTACTGACTAGCTGCCACATAGAAAGTGCCCCATATCTACTCCATTTGACAGAACTGAACCTGTCAGGGTTCCCGCACACACTGTGACGTTGCTCCCATTTTCATTCAGTTGAACAACTATCCTCTCCCCGAGATGTCAGGTGTGGGCTGGGAGAGCATGGGATCTGGAGAGTACAGAAAAAAGCAAAGAGAACCAGAGTGTGAAAAACAAGAGGCAGGCTGGGAGATAGCTACATCCATAAGGTCTCATAAGCATGAGTCCAATCCCCAGAACCCATGTAGAAAATACCAGGATAGTGGCAGCATGTGTGTAGAAAATACCAGGATAGTGCATGCATATAATCCCAGCGCTAGGAGGTCACACCCGCCCATCCTACTTGGCAGGCTCCAGACCAGTAACAAATCCTGTGTCAAAAAAAGAAAAACAACAACCAAGTGGTGGTGATGCATACCTTTAATTCCAACACTCCAGAGGCAGAGGCAGGCAGATCTCTGTGGCTTCGAGGCTAGCCTGGTCTACGTAGTGAAACCCTGTCTCAAACAAAATATCAAAATGCACAGAGAATAGTAAACAACACGCCCTGGCAGTTATTACTAGCCTACATATGACATGTACACACACACCACGTGCACACATACTCACACACATGAATGTGTGCACCTACACACACAGAAATGGGCAGGGCTGGGAAAGAAGGAACGTTTCAGGAGCTTCAGAGACGGCTTGGCCCTTGCCATTTCCAGAGGACCTGAGTTTGATTCCCACATCAGGAGGCTCACAACAGCTATAACTCCACCTCCAAGGGGTCTGATACCCTCTTGGGCCTCCACAGACACCCATACTCATGTGTGTACACACACACACACATAAAAGTAATAATAACCGGGAGAACTGGAGAAGAGATGGACCACTGCCTCTGAGAGTATTTTCCTTAAGAGAGTTGGCCAGAGGTCATCAGTACCAATAGACCATGGACATGAGCTGGAGGATGAGAGCTTTGAGCTCAGAAGTCCTGGGGGGTTGGAAGGGAGCTACAGTAGAGACCGTGGCTCCAGAACCTGGAGGGCACCTGGGAGCACGGAGCCCACCAGGACCTGAGCAGGAGGCAGCACTTTGCTGGAAGAGCTTCTTGCTAAATTGCCAGGAGTTCTGTGAGTGGCGTTAAGACGGCTCTTTGTTACAAACTACAGAAGGGGCTGGAAAGAGGGCGCAGCAGTTAAGAGCACTTGCTGCTCTTGCAGAGGACCTGGGTTCCAACCCCAGCACCCACATGGTATCTCATAATCATCCACAACTCCGGTTCCAGGGGATCCAACACCCTCTTCTGACCTCTGTGGGCACTGGGCATGCGCATGGCACATATACATACTTGCAGACAAAACATTCATACACATAAATAAATCTTGGGGGAAAAAAAACTTTAACAAAAAAACTAAGGAAATGGGCTGAGGACGTCGCTCGGCAGGTAGAGTGGTTACGAGACGCCGAGTGTGATTGTGGGTTCGCCCTGTAAAAGGCGGACATGATAGCACGTGCCTGTAATCCCACAGCACTGAAGGTGGAAGCAGGGATCAAAGATCGTCTTGAGGTGTGAGCTTCCTCAGGCTGACGTGGATGTTCCTGCCACATCGTCCTGCTGGCACACTGCCCGCGCTCACACTTCTGAAGTCCTGCTGCCCGTGCTCACACTTCTGAAGTCCTGCTGGCACACTGCCCGAGCTCACACTTCTGAAGTCCTGCTGGCACACTGCCCGAGCTCACACTTCTGAAGTCCTGCTGGCACACTGCCCTGCTGCTGCCGACTCACACTTCTGAAGTCCTGCTGGCACACTGCCCGTGCTCACACTTCTGAAGTCCTGCTGGCACACTGCCCGTGCTCACACTTCTGAAGTCCTGCTGCCCGTGCTCACACTTCTGAAGTCCTGCTGGCACACTGCCCGTGCTCACACTTCTGAAGTCCTGCTGGCACACTGCCCGTGCTCACACTTCTGAAGTCCTGCTGGCACACTGCCCGTGCTCACACTTCTGAAGTCCTGCTGGCACACTGCCCGTGCTCACACTTCTGAAGTCCTGCTGGCACACTGCCCGCGCTCACACTTCTGAAGTCCTGCTGGCACACTGCCCGCGCTCACACTTCTGAAGTCCTGCTGGCACACTGCCGTGCTCACACTTCTGAAGTCCTGCGGGTCAGGCTTCCCCCTGAACCACCACTTCTCAGGCCAGGAGAGGGCTCACCAGATATGCAGTTGGATCCTTGGAGCTTTTGTTATGACTTTTGACTTGGGGGTGGGGGGGTCTGACTGAAAAAGAGACAAGTAGGGGTTATCCCTCAGACTAGCAGGCTCCCAACTAGCCTGAAATCTGGCAACAACAATTTCTTCAAAGAAAGCCGGAGGAAGGTCCCAGTGATTTACAGATCAGGAAGTGTAAGTGGAGCCCCAGGTGTGCTGGTGGAAGGGAAGTGTGGTAGTCACTGTGAAGAGACACCGTGGTCACAGAAACTTTTATAAAGGAAAGTGCTTAATTGGGGGCTGGCTTCCAGTGTCAGAGGTTCAGTCCATCGTCATCATGGAGGGGAGCCTGGCAGCAGCCAGGCAGGCAGACATGGTGCTGGAGAGGTAGAACTATATCATTATCTGCAGGCGGAGAGAGAAAGGGGGTAGGTGGGAGAGAGAGGGAGAGAGAGAGGGAGAGGGAGAGAGAGAGAGAGAGAGAGAGAGAGAGAGAGAGAGAGAGAGAGAGAGAGAGAGAGAGCGCCAGAGCCTGGCATGGGCTTTTGAAACCTCAAAGACCACCCTGGTGGGGCTGGAGAGATTAAGAGCACTGACTGCTCTTCCAGAGGACGGGGTTCAAGTCCCAGCATCCACATGGCAGCTCACAACCATCTGTAACTCCTCTTCCAGGGGATATGATGCCCTCATACAGACATATGTGCAGGCAAAACACCAGTGTACATAAAATAAAAATTAATTAAAAAAAGACCACCCCAGTGACACATTTTCTTCAACAAAGTCCCACATACTCCAACAAAGACACACCTCCTAATCCTTCTAATCCTATCAAATAGTGCTTCTCCCTGGGAACTAAGCATTGAAATATGTGAGCATATAGGGACCAGGATAAAGTGTCTTTGCTGTAAGCAAAAGGAGCAGAGGCAAAGGCCATCAGAGAGGAAGCCACAGGGCCAAGACAAGGCCTGGCTCAACAGTGGTGGTATAAAAGGGACTCCTGGGCTTAAGGCTTGACTAATGGCCTCGTATTGCACCCTTTGGCTCCTGCCCTAGGACCTTACCCGACTGTGTCATATGGCATATGCCCTCAGGAAGGGGATGACTGTCCAGAGCATCGCTGACCTATGGTGACTGTGGGCACAGTCAGCTAAGGCTGAGTGTGAGTCCTGGGCTCTGTGAATCCATCTGAGGCTCAGGGTTCAGGTCAACAATGTGCAGCCAGCTTTGACAGGGCATCAGTGTTAGTGCTGGGACACCCAGCAACCGGGACCCTCTCTCCACAAAGTCTTGGAGTGGGGAGGGTCAGGGAACTGAGTATAAACAAATAGCAAAAGAGAAATGAGGCATTCTCGCCTTTGTGGGGCCCCAGGGGACCCCTAGAGACAGGGCTACAGCACACTAAGGGGGCAGCCGTGGATTCGGAACACACCAGAGCACCAGCCACCGGTGCCCCATCCCGCAGTGTCATGAACACACTGTGCTAGAAACACACAAGTGTGGCGATTCACTGGATAACAGTAAAGTCACAAGCTTCCTACCTGGGTGGCCTGGCCAAGGCAAATGCACTTTTTTTAAAAAAAAGTCTTTTTAGTTCTTTGGGACAGGGTTCCTCTGTGTAGCTCTGGCTATCCTGGAACTCGCTCTGTAGACCAGGCTGGCCTCAGACTCAAAAAGATTCTCCTGTCTCTCTCTCCCAAGTGTTGGGATTAGTGGCATGTTCCACCACCGTCCGGCTCTTTATTCCACTCTTATTATTGATATTAACTCTTCATTTTACACATCATATAACACACAATAAATATATTTTGATTAATAGATAGATAGATAGATAGGGGTTATGGAATAAAATACGTTCAAGTGGGTGTGTGTGTGTATAGTACTACAGTACTATAGTAGTATAGATATAGTGTATAGATAGTGTATCCTACTATACACACACACACACACACACACACACACACACACACACACACACACACACACACATTATTCCTGACTGTCCTGGAACTTGCCATGTAGACTATGATGGCCTCATATCTCCTGAGATCCACCTGCCTCTACCTGGTGCTGGGATGGGATTAGAGGTATGCACCACCACACCCAGCCATTTGTATATATATTTTTAAATTATATTTTCATTAATTTTGCGTGCATGTATATGTGTGGCTATGAGTGTGTATATGTGGAAGTCTGAGAGAAAACAGCCAAGAGGAGTTGGCTCCATTCTTCTACCATGTGGGTCACCTTGGCGACAAGCTCCTTTACCTACTAAACCATCCTGACAGCCCTCATTAATACACTGTAACTAATAAATAGTTGTGCACAGCCCTCATTAATACACTGTAACTAATAAATAGTAGTTGTGCATATTTGTGGGGTACAGTGTGACATTTCAGTACATGTTAACAATGTCTGCTGACCAAATCAGCGTAAGAGACTCATACTGGCTGGGCGGTGGTGGTGCACACCTTTAATCCAGCACTTGGGAGGCAGAGGCAGGAGGATCTCTGTGAGTTCGAGGCCAGCCTGGTCTACAGAGTGAGATCCAGGACAGCAGAGCTGTAACACAGAGAAACCATGTCTTGAAAAAGAAAAGAAAAGAGAGAGAGAGTGCACCTCAGACATTTATCATTTCTTCCTGTTGAAAACTGTCAAAAATCCTGTCCACTAGCTGCTTTGAACTAGTCAATGAATTACTTACTGTCAACTGTGTCACAGTGTAGACTGTGTTCTTCCTACCCAACCACACCTGTACCCATCAACCGTCCTCTCTCCACCCTCCCTCCCCACATGCTCTTTTTCAAAAGTTTTACCACCATTGAGAACAATTAACGCACTATGATACACTTGGATACCAGTCATTACTACAGCCACCCTAGGGGACCCACGTCACTCCTGTGGTTTCTTCAAGCTCTTTCCTGGCCGCTTCCCTCTGCCTCACCCTATGTCAAACAATTCATCTTGGTCACCATGGATCTGTTTGCAGTTTCTAGAGTTTTGTACATACAATATAATCACAGAGCATGTGCTCTTTTGACTTGCTTTCTTTTGCTCTTGTTTTGTTTTGTTTCCAAGACAGGGATTCTCTGTGTAGCCCTGGCTGTCCTGGAACTCACTCTGTAGACCAGGCTGTCCTTGAACTTGGAGATCCGCCTGGCTCTGCCTCCTGAGTGCTGGGATTAAAGACGTGCACCACCACCGCCCCGTGCAGCTTCTTCTTCTTCTTTTAATCATGATTGGTATTTTGAGATCCTTGGTATGGCATGTATGGATAATTTATTCCTTATTATCGTTTAGCATACACTGCACAGATAAACCACAGTTGGAGAAGAGCCACTCAAGGACAAGAAGAAAGTCATCAGTGGGCAATTTTATCATTGTCTGAACATCAAGAAATATTTACACAATATTTAGTTTATACAAACTTAGACAATACTATATCACTAATCCAGACACCTCCTCAGAACCATCATCAGATCCCTATTGACTAAAATATCCCTTGTAGATGTATTAAATAAGAAACACAGAACCAATGTAAAAGAGAAAGCCAAGAGATCAGAGCTCAGAGCTAAAACCTCACCCTTCCTCCTGCGGTGGTCCTAGCTTCCCGAAAAAGAGCTATTTCCTGTGTGTAAGTCTTTTCATAGTATTTTGTTCTGCCTTCTCATTGGTTGTACACCCAAACACGTGACTGCCTCGTCACTGTCTGTATGTACAGCCCCCCAGGTCTTAAAGGCGTATGTCTCCAATGCTGGCTGTATCCCTGAACACACAGAGATCTATGGGATTAAAGGCGGCCGCCGCTGCCACCACCACCACCATGCTTTGTCTATGGCTCTAATAGCTCTGACCCCCAGGCAACTTTATTTATTAACATACAATTAAAATCGCATTTCAGTACAATTAGAATACCACCACAATCCCTGACTATGCTGGCTGTTTAAAACAATCAATCACACAACAACCTATCAGGCATGGTGGCCAACAACTGTAATCCCAACAGAGAACTGAGAGTTTGAGGCCAGCCTGGGCAACAGGAAATCTAAGGCCAGCCCAGACTAAAATAGCAACACCGACTCAAAAGTGGGTTACTCAAGCCGGGCATGGAGGCACACACCTGTAAACTCGGTATTCAGGAGGCCGAGCAAGAGTTCTAATGTAGGTTTAAGGCCAATGTGAGCTACATAGCAAATGCCAGGCCAGTCAAGTCTACGTAATGAGACCCTGCCTCGGGTAAGATGACTCGGCCGGTAAAGGTTCAACCCCTAGGAGCCACTCAGAGAAAGGAGAAAAAGCTCCTGTAAACTGTCCTCCAAGCTCGACACCCACACCTCGGCACGTGTGCCCACCACGCACAGTTTCTAAACTCGTGCTGATTCACGTTCCCAGGCGTGTGCGAGAGTTCCAGCTGCCACACACTACATTGAACTCAGACCCTGTCAGGTGCACACTGGCTTGAGTTCACATCTCCTCAGTGACTGACGCCGCTGAGCGGCTGTCCTCTGTGTGCCTTCACTGTTCCTCTGAAGGGTCTTAATTTTTTTTTTTTTTTTTTGACAGTACCCAGCACTGGCTGCAATCCAAGGTCGGCCTCGACTCAGGATGTTTTTCCTCCTTCTGCCTCTAAAGTACTGTGCTCATGGGCATGAAGGCACCACCACGATGGCTTTTATTTGGAACTGAGTGTGGGCCCAGGGCTTCAAGCACAACAGGCAGGAACTCTACCAGCTGGTCCACATCTCCAGCCATTCAAATAGTTTACCCATTTTTTTTTTTTTTTTGGTCAATAGGTTTTATTTATTATTATTTTAATGGGTTTTTAAAATTAGGGTCACACATTGAGTTCATTCTTTTTTTAATATTTTATTTATTCATAGTGTGTGTGTGTGTGTGTGTGTGTGTGTGTGTGTGTGTGTGTGCGTGCCAGGTGCATATGGGTACCCAAGGAGGGCAGAATGGAGCATTGGATTCCCCAGAGCCAAAAATACAGATGATTATGATCCACTTGACATGGGTGCTGGGGTCTGAACTCTGGTCCTCTGAAGGAGCCGTAAGTGCTCTTCTGAACCATCACTCCCGACTCAAGTTGATTACTTTTTTTTTTTTTTTTTTTTTTTTTTTTTTTTTTTTTTTTTTTTTTTTTTTTTTTTTTTTTTTGGTTTTTCGAGACAGGGTTTCTCTGTGTAGCTTTGCGCCTTTTCCTGGAACTCACTTGGTAGCCCAGGCTGGCCTCGAACTCACAGAGATCCGCCTGGCTCTGCCTCCCGAGTGCTGGGATTAAAGGCGTGCGCCACCACCGCCCAGCCAAGTTGATTACTCTTGATCATAACACGTTGTCAGAATTGTGCTTTGTTCCCCTCCCCCTCAAGCCTTGGCTGTCCTGGAACTCAACGTGTAGACTGGCCTCGAACTCACAGAGCTCTGCCTGCCTCTGCCTCTGCCTCCTCAGTGCTGCGATTAGAGGCGTGACCCATCACATCCAGACAGAATTATGCTTCAGAAGTGTCTTCTCCCAGACCGTACTGGTCTTCTCTCATTCTTCCTCAGATGTTTTTCAGAACTTTGTGATTTAGATGGAATCCAGCTCATCGGGTGTGTTTTGGTACTGTATCTAAGAAATGTTCATTTCCTCCCAAGCCTGCATAGCCTCCTTGCTCAATCAGTGGGCGTGATGCGCAGAGTAAGGGAGGGAGGGGAGGAGGAAGGGAGCAGGGGAGGAACCCGAGACGGGAGAACAGGGACTGCAGGGATTCTGGATGCACAAGTAATGCTCTTTTCTTTCTTTCGTTGAACCCAGGGCTTTGTGCATACCATGCAAGCGCTCTGCTGGCTGAGTCACATCCCCGGCCCCACATTGCTTCCTAGAGACCCTTACAAGAAGAAAGCTCAGGATCCCACAAGTGGGTTGGGGCAGACTGCAGATTCCAGAAGGAGCCCTGGCAGAGAGGGTGGGAACCCAGGGAAAACTTGAGGGACTCTTAGTGAAACATGACCTCTCTCTGTCTCTGTCTCTCTCTCTCTCTCTCGCCTCCAATCTTTTTCAGATTGATTTTATTTTTAACTACGTATATGTATGTGTGTGGCAATGTGCACATGATTGCAGGTGCCTTCAATAGCCAGAAGAGGGCATCAGATCCCCTGGGGTTGGGATTACAGGTGGTTGTGAGCTTCCTAACATGGGTACTGGGAACCAAATTCTGGTCCTCTGTGTAACAAAACCTACTCTTAGCAGCTAAAATGTCTCTCCAGCCCCTCCCCCAATTTTCCTTTCAAATAAGGTATCATGTAGTACAGGCTCACTTCCTTGAACTCCAAATCCTCCTGCCTCCACCTCCTAAGTGCCAGGATCACAGGCATGCACCACCATAGCTCCAGCCCCTCCCCTTCCATCCATCTCCCCGCCCCCCTTCCTTCTTAGCTGTTTGCAAGCTGACTTTGGCTCTCTTCTGTGAGCTCTTAGCTCACGCCCTGTCCTGGGGTCTTCCTGGCTTCTCCTGTGACCTAACAAAGGTCTAGGACTCTGGACACAGTGAGCTAACTTTAGTCTTTATGTCCTCTTGTCTGCCTTCCCCTTACACGTGGCTCCTTGTGTCTTAACCAAGCCACCATAGAATGTTCACAGGCATTTTTAATGTCTCCCTCCTCAGTGACCTCAGGTCTGTGGGGGAGGAAAGAGGGTCCACACTGGCAAGCAAGGTGTAGACATGGGCTGTCTGGCAAAGCCTCCAAATACCTTCAAAGATTCAAAGGTCCTGGAGGGATTTGCTGTCCACACTCAGTCTGCCAGGACACGCTATTTGGGTCACAATAGCACCATCATTCCAAAATCTCGAGTCATGTTTGATCAAATCACAGGTGACCAATTCCTGGTTCCTGAAGCCAAACCAGGGGAGGGAGGGAGCTCCAGCACAGGGGACCATGTCAGCTTCCTCATGCCGCATTGATCACAAGATGCAGCTTAGAGCAGCGCACCTTTGGACACCTCTTCCTTCCTCTCTTCCTTCTGAGACAGCACCCAACGCTGGCTGTAATCTGAGCTGCTCAACGGATTATCTGCTCAGGATTTTATATGATCAAAACCAAAGCGTCTACCATCTGGGCTCTTTCTGGTCTGGGGAAAGACCCTGTTCCAGGCTTTTCAGAGTGACAGCAGGCTCTAGTTCCTTGAGGTTGTTGGACGGGGTGGAGGGTGGGGGGTTCCTGGGTCCTTGCAGGTGTCAGCAGAAGTCATCCTTGGCTCCTCATGGCCACTTTGGTCTCTTGGGTCTGCACTACCTTCAGGCAAGAGAGGGGCCAGGGCCTTTACTCACTCCGGTCTCTCTGGCTGTCTTTCTACTCCTGAGACAGTTCCTGTGTCTCAGGACTCATGTAACTAGATTAGATCCTGATTACCACGGTATCCAATTCAAGGTCCATGATCCTTTTAATTTTTAAAATTGTATGCATGTGTTTGCTGGTGTGTATGTTGTGCACCATGTGCATGTCTGGTGCCCATAGATGCCAGAAGAGGGACCCACTGTGTGAGGGACCCACTTCAAGAGCATCCAGTGCTCTCAACTGCTGAGCCGTCTCCCAGGCCCATGATTTAATACAGTCTTTTGCCTGTGCCTCTGCATGATCCGCAGGACCCCTGGCACGGGAGTCCAGCCCTGTCTCACCCCTGCTGTTTTCTGTGTGTCTCATTCTGCCCCTGCAGCCAAGAACCAGGAAGCTCAGATGCCTCCTTCCAGGACATTCGGTCTCATACTCAGTGGGTAAAGGTGCTGCCTGGCAACCTGAGTGCAATCCCAGAATCCACCTGGTGAAAGGAGAGAGAGAACCCCTCCCGTTGACTTCTGACCTCCATAGGTATTCCATGGTATGTGTACACACACAAACAAATGCAAAAAAAAATATATATATATATTGCACTTATCTGAGCCCAGTCCACTTTGAACATCCAAGGCAAAGCCCTGGCTGGCCAACGCTCTGAACATGTACACTCTGGGCAGGAAAGGTAGAAATGCTGGACAAGACCCACCCCAAGGGAGACCCAGAAGTCAAGGAGTCAGCCCCTGAGACTACAGGAGCAAGCTCTGTTAGATCCTAGGTATGAAACCCATCACCAAGGTTTGGGGTCATCACAACACGCCACCTCTTCTCGGGTGTGTGGCGGCGGGGTCTCCTTCAGGTCATTGCAGTTCTTTCAGATGTGATCATTCCAGATTTTTGGTCCAGGGAACAGCTGCACAATTGCCTCACTCTAAGCCTCATGGCATTCCTCTGTAAAATGGAAATCATAATAATAATTAATAATAACAATAATCTGTGCCTGGCCTGCCTAGTTAGGGCTTCAGGGGGAGCAGACAGGAGGGTGTGTTGAGAGGATTCTTAGGTGTGTGTGTGTACATCTCTGGGTACCTCAGCTCTCCAGCCCACCCCTCATCTCTCTGGCTAACAGTACCATAGGCACAGATATCTGGCAGGCTGTCATGGGAGCAGGGCAGTCCAGAATGCACCTGGCCAAGCTCTGGTATGAAAAGGCAGCCATTCAAGGTTGGCTTGGCCAGGAGCCGGGTGATGAGAGATAGGGAGCCCTGTGCCCCGGAGGGAAGGAGGCCCATGTGGCCTCAGTGTGGAGCTGAGCTGTCAGCCTGGGAGGGAAGCAGGCTGGCTGGGAGGGGGAGGTGTCTCAGAAGGAAGACTGAGCTAGTGTTTGAGGCCTAGGGGCTGAAAGGCCTCTGTGTGTCCCATGCTAGCTGCCTGGCAGGCAGGGATGTGACCCGTTGGTGGCCAGGGGAGAATGCAGCCTGGGCCCAGCTGTCCTGGACTGGGAGCCACTGCCACCCGAGTGTGACTGTGTCAGGATATGTTGGGTTGGGTGTGGTGGTGCTGGGACTACCACCTTGCAAATCTGCACATCCTGTCCTCTTCTGACTGTGGCTGTGGCGAGACTGTCCCTCCTGCCCGGCAGTGGCCCGTGCTGGCGTTCATTCCCTGCCCTATGCCATGCATAACTTCCTGGGTGCTGCACACAGGGCAGGGCTAGCCTCGTGCCCGCTAGGATAGAACAGCTTGTTGAGTCGATGGACGCTAGCCGATCAAGAGGACATGTGAAGTGGACTTTTTTGTTTGGTTTTGGGTTTGGGTTTTTTTTTGGGGGGGGGGTTGTTTTTTGAGACAGAGTTTCTCTGTGTAGCCTTGGCTGTCCTGGAACTGTAGATCAGGCTGGCCTCGAACTCACAGGGATCCACCTGCCTCCGCCTCCTAGTGCTGGGATTAAAGGTGTGCGCCACCACCACCCGGCTTGAAGTGGATGTTTAAAGGCAACCAGGAGTTCACTCAGTTTAGAAGGATGTGATACATTTGAGCAGAAGGAAGGTTGGATCTCGGAGAACCACAGGGAGACAGGTTTGCTGGAGTGGTAGCTGGGGTACCTATGCAAGCTATTAAGGGTTTGTGGGTAGTGCCAGGGGTCCTGGAGGAGGCAGAGACTTGAGAACTGGGGATGATAAAATACGCTGCACAGGATACACAAGGGACCTGTTGGGTCCTGAGCCTATTCCCAAGGGCCTGCCAGGCAGGGTTTCATTGGTAAAAAAGCAGCTCATCATGGGCAGGAGCGTATTTATATGTGTGTTACTGGATGTGCAAGTATCTCAGAATTTAGAGTGTGTGTGTCCATGAGTGTTCTGTGTGTCTCTGAATGTTAGTGTGTTCAGGTGTAATTTTATCTTACTGTATATGTGAATGTCTAGATACATGTGTTCACAGTCTGGGTCATACGTACATCTGTGTGGTTTTATATTCTTCAGTGTAGGAGTGTGCATTTGTGTATGTGCCTGTGTGAGAAAGAATGTTTGTGTGTGTGCCCTACCAAAAGGAGCTGGGGTACAGCCTCAGGACACAAGCAGTACCAGGAACCAACTAGCTATCAGTCCTTCCGCTCCTGCTTGGCCCTCCCTGCCAGGATTCTTCGGCCTTGCTGCCCCTGGATCCTGAGTCCTCTCCACTGAGTAGCAGCCCAGCTCTGCTTCCACTGGACCAACACCCCATAGTTACAAAGCTATGGGTGGCCTCCGCTGTCCCCAGACTAACTTATTTATGTTTGGGCACAAAAGGGAACCAGAAAGCTGCCCAGTCCTGGAGGTGGTGTGTCCATCTTCCCCTGGCTAGGCCAGGGCTCCTCCCCATTCCAGAAAGTGATGTCTAGACAACCTGAAGGAGTTGTCCACACAGTGCCGCCCCTTCCTCCTTCCTCCTGGGCTCTGCATCTGAGCCAGAGTCCTGCAGGCTTGGCCTAAGTGGCAATAGTGGCTGGAACACCTCCAAGGTATCTGTAAACCTCTGAGCAGAGTTTTTAAGACTAGCAGACTCGCCGGGCGTTGGTGGCGCATGCCTTTAATCCCAGCACTCGGGAGGCAGAGCCAGGTGGATCTCTGTGAGTTTGAGGCCAGCCTGGGCTACCAAGTGAGCTCCAGGAAAGGCGCAAAGCTACACAGAGAAATCCCTGTCTCGAAAAATCAAAAAAAAAAAAAAGACTAGCAGACTCCGAGGCGGTGGTAGCTCACACCTTTAATCCCAGTACTGGGGATACAGAGGCAGGCAGATCTCTGAATTTTAGGCAAGCCTGGTTTACAGAGGGAGTCCCAGGATAGCCAGAGCTACACAGAGAAATCTTGTCTTAAGGGGAGTTGGGGGACAAAAACCAAACAAACAAACAAACAAACAAAAACAAACAAACAGAAAAAAAAAAAAGAATGGCAGACTCCTTTGAAGTTCTACCCTTCCCAGCTGTTCCTGGAGGATGCCAACCTCAGGACCTTGTGCCATCCATAAAAGGGGAGTTATGACGCAGGCCTGTCCAGTCATGCTACCTCAACCCTGGGATATGCTCACTGGCCTAGAGTTGGGCAGATGCACAGAGAGACCAGTGTAAGTCCCTCCTGGGATCCTGTATGTGGACGTGGGGTGGATGGGAGCTGAGATGAGGACATAAATATCCAAGAACATTCTGAAGCCTGCCTTGTCCTTCTTGTGAAAAGACAGGGTAGCTATAAAGTGTTGGTGGTATTTCTGTTAGATCAGCTAACAAGTTCCTTTTGCTTAAGCTTTTTACGGTTGGGTTACTGTCACTGAAAGTCCTGGACTGTTTCTTGCCTGAGCCACATGCTGGGTCTTCAGGATGCCGGAGCTACCTTGCCTGGCCATTACATGGCCCTTCTCGACTTACACAGCTCCTACCTAGATGTCTTACTACCTGTGTCCATTCCTCTCAAGCTTCTAAACCTATCCCTGCTTTCTCTAGCACCACCCACTGTAGCATGAATCTTAAAAGTTCTTATTAATAAAATCAAATCTAAGCCGGGTATTGGGGTGAACGCTGGAAGATCAGAGAGACAGAACAAACCACAGCCACCTCACCTCGCCAGTTCCTCAGCTGATCCTGTTTCCTCAGACTGAAAGCCTCTGAGTCCTCATCCAGAATGAATCTCAGCTGAACTGCTGCTAGAAGCCTAAAAGCTTAACCAGCCAAATGCTTCTAGTTTCTGGTCTTCACATCTTATATACCTTTCTGCAATCTGCCATCACTCCCTGGGATTAAAGGCTCGCTTCTTTGGATTAAAGGTGTGAGTCACCATGCCTGGCTGTTTCCAGTGTGGCCTTGAACTCACAGAGATCCATGCCTCCAGAAAGCTAGGATTAAAGGTGTGAGTGCCACCATTTTCTAGCCTCTGTATCTAGTGGCTTTTCTGTTCTCTGATCCCAGATAAGTTTATTAGGGTGCACAATATTTTGGGGAAACACAATACCACCACAACCTACTTCAGTGAGGTAATGGAGCTCTCTGGCCCCAGTTTCTTCCAGAACTACTTCCATGTTCTGTTTCCTCCCCAGGCCCATGTGAAGACATGTCCCTCTTCGGCCCCTTGCTCATAGCTGACCAACAGGGCTCCAGAGTGCTCCAGACTTCCCCACATCCGAGTTGCCTGGGAAGCTGGAGGGCTGTCTTCTCCACAGCTTCCTAGCTAGCTCTCCTGTCTGGCTTTGGGATCAGCACTGTGAAAGCCTGTCTGTGACTGGCACCGTAATTTTGGGTTCCCTGGAGCTGGGACAGGTTGCCTGACCTTGTCTACTTCTGGGTCACTCCCTGGTGCTCTGCAGTTCTTCGGTCCTGAGCATGCTATGTCAGAAACATTGAGGGCCATGTTTGTGTCTCTCTACAATGTCAGGATTTACTGAATAACAAATTCATGAAGGGCAGAAGTCTCACTGATGGCATTTCATCAGCTGGTCCCACTTTCCTCCATAGCCTTGGCAATGAAAGCACAAATGCTCTCATTCCAATCTTAATTACTAACATTAACGCTTTATATGTCGCATAGTAAATCCATCTATGGATATGGATATAGTTGTAAGTTACAGAATAGCCACTAAGGCCAAAGAGATCCCAGCAGGCCTGGGTCCCCCCAAAGTCAGAGGCCAAGAAAGAGCAGAGTGAAGTGGGAGGAGGTGGGGAGCAGGGAGTGGGACTCCAGAGCAAAGGGTGTCTTCTCGGAAGTTAAAGGAATTTCAAAGTGGCCTGAGCTAGAAGCTGATAAGGACATAAAGAGAACTGGGGTGGGGGTGGGGAGGTGAGATAAGGCACCGGCTGGAGAGCCCCGGGATACTACTGATTGCTACCACCACAGAGCCAGGCTGCTGGTCAGAGCGGCTCTGAGCCTCAGGGTTGAGTCTTGCTGCAGGAGTGAGGGTCAGGACCAGTCAGAAGGATGGACAGAGGGACAGCAGGTCCAGATGGACAGACAGGCAAACGGAAAGACAGCAGTTCAAATAGGCTGGGTCAATAGCAGGGAACCAGCCAAACTGAAGCCCCTGAAACAGTCAGGAGCTCGGTCAGTCCACTGGCACATACACTAGGTGGTCAGTTGACGGACAGGTCAGTGATCGTAGCATGACAGCGTTAGGTGCCCGCCTCTTCACGGGGTCCAGACGACAGTGTTGTACCATTTCTTCCATCTGGTGTGTTCCTTCAGTTCTCAGGCCTCGTTCTCCTGATATGAATATGTCCATGTTCTCACATGGTCCCAATTTACATGGATAAATGTACAGGACAACGTCCTTTCCACTTTTAGGAATATGTTATTTATCAGTCAGTATCTCGTGTACAGAAGCATTTGTACTCAACATGGAGTCAAAAGCTGCTTGTAAAATGGTGTCTCTCGCCGGGCAGTGCTGGCACACACCTTTAATCCCAGCACTCGGGAGGCAGAGCCAGGAGGATCTCTGTGAGTTCGAGGCCAGCCTGGGCTACAGAGCGAGATCCAGGACAGGAACCAAAACTACACAGAGAAACCCTGTCTCGAAAAAAACCAAAACCAAAATCAAAACCAAAACCACAGTGTCTCTCGAGGCACAGTCTGGAAAATGCTGCTATAAGCACCTTGGAGTGATGGGGCAGGGCACAGCCTGCTGCAACAACGTGACTGAAGGAACTTGCGAGAGTTCAGCTCGACTCTTAGATGGAAGCCATCCCATGCTCTGAAGATTCTCCTGCTTCCCATCTCCTCCCATCTTACTCCTTGCTTCTGCCTGGGCTCCTACTTACAGAAAAGACCTAGGTGGCAAGACAGTTCACACTTGTGCCAAGTCCAGCAACCTCATGAGGGAGGAGAGAACTGACTCCTGAAAGTTGTCCTCTGACTACACACACACACACACACACACACACACACACACACACATACACACCCATAAACATACCACACACAATTACATATATACATATACACATAAACACATACATGTGCATGTACACATGCAAGCACACACACACACTATCTATCTATGTGTGTGTGTGTGTGTGTGTGTGTGTGTGTGTGTGTGTGTGTGTGTACACATTTAAATGGAAAAATAAAGAGCCAGCCTCCAAGGAAACATGTCCCCTTTGTTCAACTCTAAGTATTTCCCTAGCTCCAGATCCTACCTCACCTTCTCGGGGCAGCCAGTCTCTGGGGAACAGTTGGAGAAGACAGTTTGCCCGCCAGTGCTCTTCCAGTGCTGATTTGAACGGTATCTCTGGGACCTCTCTGGCCTTCAGCACCATCCTGTACTGTGTCAGGTTCTCAGCAGTGGCCCATCAGCAGTGGGCACTCGCGGCCCATGAGGACCAGAGCTCTCACGCTTCATCAGAAACCAAATGTCAACCCCAGATTCACCCACTGCAGACTTCCAGAACTAAACACAAAGCAGGCATCCTACCATGGCTCTGAGCTTGGGGGAACACCTATCAAGATGTGTGCAGGAAAAGATGTCAGGGCTATTCTCAAGGTCACCCTGACCAAGAGGTAGCCCTGAAGTCACAGAAAGTTGCAGACCCAGGATGGAGTCTTCATGGAGCTGGTCTGGTACAAGCAGAGGAGTTGTGCAAACAGAGGCGTTTCTTGACAGGCAACACACCTTCACGAACTCTCTTCCTACCAGCAAATGACCTCTGACCCTCCAGCACTGATCCCCTGGCCCCCAGCTGTGAGTGTAGGCAGCTGGATCTGAAACCCCAGCTGTGATTACTTCTGGAGTGTAACACTAACTAACACTAATTAGCATGCCCTTCAACAGCTCACTGCTGAACTAAAGTTGGCAGCTGGCTTGGCTTATGGGCCCTTCAGCACCCTCAGCTCCAAGTCTCTGCCCATGGTGGCCTCTCTCCAAGGTGCCCAGGGCTCCTTACTTTTTGCTCTCCAGTTCTTTCTCACCCAGGGCAGCCCCCACATTATCCCGCCCAGTATACCCACCCAGTATACCCTCTGGTGGGTCAGTGTCTCCCCACATCTGAAGTCTCTGCAGACCCAACAGGAAGGGGAGGGCGGAGCAGGGAGAGGGATCCCCTCTTCCACTCCATCAACATTTCCTGTGACGTCCATCTCCTCCCACCGTGTCCCCACCCACAGCATGGGGGGGCAGCGGCAGAGTCGCCTGCACACTGGCCTTGCACAGTCACTCCAGCTGTCTGGAGACAGTCCATCGCCTTCTGCTCTGCCCTCATGGCTGGACAGGTGGAGGGGCCAGACTAAGTGAGCCAACAGTGGAGAGCCTGTGCTTTTGAGTAGGCTCACAGAGAGCAGGATGAGGTGACTGTGGAAACTGACCGGAGCCTGGCCAGGCACACACACACACACACACACACACACCACACACACACACACACTCATGTACTTAACTGTCATTCATTTCCCCATTCTGAATTCATCCTAAGCTTCTATGACAAACTGTCTCGATTGACCAGATTTGACAGGAAAACACCAAGTTGACCTTACGCAGCTCCCCTGATTACTGCTCCCATGTTCCCTTGTGGACCCAGGATCCCCTGGGGTAGGTCCAACACTAGTGATCATAATACCCAAAGCAGTCCACCTATCAAGCCTCTGCGTGTGGGGACACTGGTCTCTGCTTCCTCTGCGTCATCTCACATAACTCTGTACTGGCAGGAAACTGAGGTCTCAAGAGGATAAACCACCTGCCCCCTAGCAGCAGCCAGGAAGTGCTCCAACACTCAACCCCCTGTCACTCAAGTCTGAATTCACAAGCCCTTGCCAGAAACACCTGTGTCCACCTTCACCTAGCACCTGGAGAAAGTTCCACACGGGGTGAGAGGTCAGTGAGAGGCCAAAGGTCTCTTCTTCCTCAGGGCACCTTGTGGAGAGCTGGGACAGAGCACAGGCTCTTCCTCAAAGCCAGGAATCGGGAGGGTGAGAAGAGAGAACCCCGAAGCCTAGGCAGTGCCAGGTGTGTTGGCACATGTCTAATCCCGTCGTTCAGGAGGCCGAGGCAAAATGATCTGCAGTTCAAGGCCAGTCTGGACTGCATGCCAAGACCCTGACTCAAAACAAACAAAACACAACACCCTGGGTGGTGGAGTAACATGGGCATAGGCAGCCAGTGCCAAGCCAGGATGATGAGGACCAGCAGGCCTGCAGTGACTCCTAGGGGCAGGCCGCCAGGCCAGGGAGACTTAGGCTTCAGGCCAGGGCTTCTTGGGAACTTCAAGAGGGCATTGTCCCAGGATTCTCCTCTGAAATTAAGTCCAGAAGGCCCTTCATCCTTTCTGACTGGAGCTTACAACGTTCCAGAAAATTCCACCGTATGTTTAAGCACATAGCCTAGCCCAAGGATCACTAAGTCTTCAACCTTGGGACTCACAGGTGCTTTCTGGTCTCCCTTGTGTTCCCTGGGGAAGGGGGACTCACAGGAAAGTAGTTCTCTATTCCTACTGTCTGAAAGAAATGGCGGAGGCAGAGACCACCTGCCGAGTCAGGCAGACCTCCTGGGCTGCCTTGGCGGAGCCGGTTCCATCGGCACCCCAGAGCCTGGGCCAAGATGCCCCCCTCCCTCCTCTACTGTGACTGTGTGTTTGTCGCACTCCCAAGAGAAAATGGTGTACACACAGCAGATTAATAAAGGCCTGGAGACAAGGGGGGAAGGTATGTGGAGGGGGGTACGTTAAGTGAAAGATTTGTTGGCAATACAAGAAAGGAGGTTTTTGTTTGTTTTGAGACCGGCTCACTAGGGAGCCCTGGCTGGCCTGGAATTCACCATGTAGACCAGGCGGGCCTCAAACTCACAGAGATCCACCTGCTCGAATTAAAGGCATGTGCGAACACTCTAGCAGAAGAATGGAGTTTTTGCAGAGGCAAATGGGCCTCCTGTTGGGGGGTTGTAGTGGAGAAAGAGTGGGGGACCCAGAGCCTTCCTGAGTGATCTGGGCTGGCTGGGGTCTGAGACAGGCAACCCAGCCTCCTCCTAGCATCATCTCCTCTTGTGATGGCCGACAGGCCTAAGCGACCTGGGATGGAGAAAAGTAAACAAGGCATAGAGAAGGAAGCATTAGGGAAGACAGCCTTTACCCGCCTCCCTCCACCCTACACACCCGGGACTACTTCAGAAGGAAGCAGCCAGGCCGCTAGGCGCCCGGTGGGCGTGGAGGTGGGCGGCGTCCGACGTCCCCACGTGTCCCGGAGAGAAGCAGGCGACCCCGTGAAGGCCCAGCGGGGAAGTCACCGCCTCAGGATGTTGGTGATCCTCAAGGTCTCTGAGATTCCGTCTCTTCCTCCCGCGATCTTGCGGGGCGTGCCTCTGAGCTGACCTGACCTGGGCGTAGTGGCTGTCCCCACGGTGAGCCGGGACGCGAAGGGTTAAGGTACCTGGGCCGCCGCCCCTGCGGCCCCTCCTCCAGCCGCCGGGAAAAAGAAAGTCTCAGCGGGGGAGCGCCCGGGTCCCGTCCCACCGACCACAGCCGCGGCGCCCAGAGCTGTGATCCGTGCGCCCCGCTCAGCCGCCCTGGACCGGGCCGCCATGTCTCTGTGGTGAGTCGGGGTCCCTGTGGGGCGCACGGCACCTCCGGGCTTCTCCTCCTCCCGGGACCCCAGACCGCAAGGATGATGCCCGCTGGATGTCGTGGGGCGGACCTCAGTTTCCCTGGGCAGCGGGGGTGGCGGGAGATGCGGAGCGGGGCGCGGCGCCAGAGCGGCAGGTGGGATGTGGGAGATGCGGGGCGCACGCTCGGCTCCCCGGCCGCGGCTCGGGCAGCCGGCATGCAAGGTCTCGAGGCCCCGGGGTCCCATCGAGAGTCGCCCCCACACACACCCCGAGACTCCGCCGGTCCCTCTTCCCTCCTGTGGCCGCTCCTCCCAACCCACCACCTCTCTCCCTTCCCGGTTTTGCTTTTACAAACGGAGTAGACTGATGCGTGCAAGCAAGGTGCCTCGCTCCGCCGCCCGGCACTGGTCCTTACCCGGACTCCGGAATTGGGGCTTGGAGCTTCTTTAGAACCCCGAGGGCTGGAGTACTGGGTCCGAGATCCTCTGCTCTGGTTCTCAGGAGGGTTCAACCTTGGGTCTCACCACCCAGTAGGGTAACTCGTGATTTCTGTCTTTCTCCATCCAACCTGGTGGCCAGAGTCTCGGAGCCCCTGGAAAAATCTCGATGTATGGAGGTGGGGGGCTCCATCTTCACTCACCCTGTGCCTCCGCGGCCTTAAAACCTGGGGGTATCTCTACCTGCTTCATGGCTCCCTGGCTCTTGTACCTCCTGCCTTGGAGGTGAGAGCCATCTCCCTGCCGCCCCAGCCCTGGAAGGTCACTCTGCCGACATGCTCTTTCCTCCAGTGTGAGCCAAGGAGGAAAGTTCTAGGGGAACGGGGCACAGGCGGGATCACTCCTGAGAAGAGCTAGGATTTCTGCCTCTGAAAAGGGTGTGGTGGGGTTACCTGGGCAGGGAGGGTCCCTAGAGAGTGGATTTCCTTCCCGGGGCTGAAGGGCTGGACACCTCGTTTCTCCTTGTGTGATATTAAGATGGGGGGAAGGGGTCATGATGGCATCTGTCCACTCCACTTCCAAGCCTCCCATCTTCCGTAAGTGTGGCTCATTTCTGTTGAGTTGGCTGTGTTGGGGGGTAGTAAGCCAGAACTCACTCCCCACAAGGGATCTCCCCAAAAGCTTCAATGAAGGTACTGACTTTGCCTCTCACATTGACTGGTTCAAAGTCACCTGGTGATGTGCTCTCCACACAGATCTGAACTAGAAATGAAAACTGGGAAGAAGGGTGGGCAGAGGTCTCTCTTCCTGGTGAAGTGACAACCTTTCCCTGAGTACAAGCCTGGTACTTTATCTTGTGTTCTGTCCTGGTTTTTGTTTGTTTGTTTGTTTTTTGGGGGAGGCGGACAAGTATCTTAGAGAAGTTAAATGACTCCCTTCCCAAAGTCATTGGTTTTAGAACCCTAATAGCTGGTTCTCAGAGCTTTTTGAGCTGGGGGTTAGCCTGAGAAAGGAATCAGGATCCTCTGACCTTCCAGGAAGTGGAGTCCACTGGCCCCTCTGTGGCCACCTAATCCTCAGGGGTGCCAGCTCACCCTCTTCTCTACTGCTCCCCCTAGGAAGAAAACCCTCTACAAGAGTGTGTGCCTGGCTCTGGCCCTCCTGGTGGCCGTCACTGTATTCCAGCGCAGTGTGACCCCTGGCCAATTTCTGCAGGATCCTCTACCACCCACACCGGGGCCACCCAAAACTGGAAATGTAGTCAACTCCAACAGCTTCTGGAAAAGTTCAAAGGAAATAGTGGCTCCCACCCCCGTACCCCCTCAGGGACCCCAGGCCTGGGATGTGATCACCACTAACTGTTCTATCAACATCAATCTGACCCATCAGCCCTGGGTCCAGAGTCTTGAGCCACATTTCCGGCAGTTTCTAGCCTATCGCCATTGCCGATATTTTCCCATGTTGCTGAACCATCCAGAGAAGTGCAAAGGTGACATCTATCTGTTGGTGGTGGTCAAGTCGGTGATTACGCAGCACGACCGCCGTGAGGTCATCCGTCAGACCTGGGGCCACGAGTGGGAGTCGGCGGGCCAGGGCAGGGGTGCCGTGCGTACCCTCTTCCTGCTGGGCACAGCCTCCAAGCAAGAGGAGGGGACCCACTATCAGCAGCTGCTGGCCTACGAGGACCGTCTCTATGGTGACATCCTACAGTGGGACTTCCTTGACAGCTTCTTCAACCTGACCCTCAAGGAGATCCACTTCCTTAAGTGGCTTGACATTTACTGTCCCAACGTCCCCTTCATCTTCAAAGGTGACGATGATGTCTTTGTCAACCCCACCAACCTGCTCGAGTTTCTGTCTGACCGGCAGCCCCAGGAAAACCTATTTGTAGGTGACGTCCTGAAGCACGCTCGGCCCATCCGCAAAAAAGATAACAAATACTACATCCCCACCGTCATGTACAGCAAGTCCACCTACCCGCCCTACGCTGGCGGTGGGGGTTTCCTCATGTCTGGTAGCCTAGCTCGGCATCTCCACCATGCCTGTGACACCGTGGAACTCTTCCCTATCGATGACGTTTTCCTGGGCATGTGCTTGGAGGTGCTGGGCGTGCAGCCTACAGGCCACGAGGGCTTCAAGACCTTTGGCATCTCTCGGGTCCGAGGCAGCCGTATGAACAAGGAGCCCTGCTTCTACCGTGCCATGCTTGTCGTACACAAGCTGCTGCCCGCTGAGCTGCTGGCCATGTGGGATCTGGTGCACAGCAATCTCACCTGCTCCCTCAAGTTCCAGGTGCTCTAATGGTGCTGGGCCACCAGCGCCTTTGCCCTCGAGCCCTTGGGGTCCTGGGCTGGAGCTACGGTGCATGGCAGAGTCTTTGGTCCCAGGTGGAAGGTGAAGGGGGTCTGGGCCTTCTGTGCCCCTGGGTGTGGTGTGGTACAGAGTCAGAGAGGAACTCCCAGAAATTCCCAGAAAGTGAGGCCCAGGAACAGCTGGAACTTCCTGACTGGAGGTCATCTGAGGACCTGGATCCCTCCTAGCCTAGGCCTGTAGCCTGGCCCCGCTATCCTGGTAGGAGACCCTGGTGGCCCCTGCAGGAACATTTGCTCAGGTACCTGGGCTAGGCCTGGCCAGTGGGTCTGTGTCTGCCTCTCATCATCACAGGGGAGTCTCTTCCTGTGAAACGCCTCGGCTCCCTGATGGCCGGGCAGCCTTTGTGGGGGCTCAGCCCTGTGCAGGTCCACAGGTGTCCCCTCGTCCATACCCCTGGATCTCCCAAGAGCCGAGCCCCACAGGTTTTCAGCACAGCCCCAAGCTTGCCGGAGTCTGCTCCAGTGACGTGACTCCTGGCTCTGTCTTCTCCTGTCCAGAAGCCTGACTGGCCGCTCCGACTACCTCAGCACTCCACTAAGCCTCAGTGTGGGCTACAGCCCCACCCTACACCCCGACACAGGGCAAAAGAGCAGAGCTCCTGGCCCCCAAGGCACAGTGATACCTGACCACAGCCAGGGTTCACCCTTGCCCCTCACCAATACTGACTCCCTGGCCAGAAACTGGCCTGTCTGGTCCTAGACGCTGACACTTTTCTATTACTGTGAAGCTTTATTTATGAAGAATTGGAAGGAGACAACTCTAGGCCTTGGGAGGTGGTCAGCCCTCTTCTCTGTCCTTCAGCAGCCCTGGTCACCATCCAGCACCTTTACCATTCACCCTTTGCCTTTCAGTCCCACGCTGAGCTCTCCCCACTGATCCTGGGGCCTACACAGACTATTTCCCCTGTGAAAGAATGCCACCTCCCACCCGGACTGAGGTCACCCGGAAAAGACGGTGGCATCATTAGTTTCTCAATAAAACTGGACTGGTTGCTGGCGGTGTCTGAGCTAGCTGGTTCCTTGGTCTTGGCTAATAGGTGTGTAAGACCTCCAGAGGGCCCTCAGAGGAAGGGCGAGCGGTGGTGATGAAGCCTGCAAGCTGTGACACTCAGCTGTTTCAGGTGACCACAGGGACAGCTGAGGCCTTGGCCTAGGTATAGATCAGCCGGGGTCAAGGCAAAATTCAGGCCCAAGGCTAGTGTTCTGGTGGCCTTAGGCAGGGCACACAGTCTAGTGGGCTTCCTGAAGTCCTGTGCAGTCAGCCTGGAAGCACTCAAGTAGGCTTGGGTGGAAGGAGAGACTGCCGTGCGCGGGACCTTCGCCCGAGCTGCGGCCAGGACAGGGTCTTCTGAGACAGTCAGCTGTGCCCAGCTCAGCGAGAGCCAGCACAGGCCCAGCTACCCAGACCCAAGTCCTAGGGACAGAGAGGACAGGGCTGCTACCGTCTCTCCCTAGCAAAGGTCTTCCCGCACCCCCCTCTTGTCAACTGGCTACATCATGTGCAGAGCTCATTGCAAAATGCACGCCTGGTTCCCAGAAGTTAGGAATGTTGAGGTCGCAACAGCACAGGGCCGATTTGTGGAGCCAGGGCCTGCGGGAGGCAGGAGCGCCTCTTTCAAAGCTCACAGACACCCGCCCACCCTCAGCACTGGATCAGCACTGGATCAGCGACAGTGGGAGACAGGCGTAGAAGGGCCAGGTGGAGGCTCAGGGGTCATGTGTGGAGCCACCTCTAGGGACCAGGCAGAGGGGTGGTTGTGCAGCCAGGGGCCAAGCAGGCCTGAATCTCCAGCCTTAGAGGTTTTAGGAAAGTGTCTGGAGAGGGCCCTGAGAGCGGGACAGCAGAGATCAGTAGTCCTGAGGCCCCTGCACACTGGCTTACTTTCTCTCTGGGTCCTGTGGACTGCGAACTCTCAAGTGGAAGTAGCCGCCGGCACTGTGGGTGCTTCTGGGCTTGCTCAGCCTCGGCCAGGTGGCCAGAGGGTGAGGCTTTGCTTCCAGCTAGCTCCCTTCTTGAACCCAGGGCTTGGCAGGCAGGTGGGAGGCCAAGGGGGGAGGGGAGATAAACTCACACACCCACCCCCCAGCACTAGCCCTCACCGAGCCTTGTATCTGCTACTTAAAGGACTAGAGGATGTTTGCCACGGTCGACTGGAATTTGGAGGAGCCGCTGAGGGGGGACATGAGGGGGAGGTGCTCTGCTGAGTTTGTTGGCCAATCCCCATTCTTGGGTCCAGAAGTGATAGAAACACAGCATATATCCAAGGCTACCCAGGCTAGGCTTAGGACACTCACTGCAGCTCCTATCAAGAGCAGGTTAGGCCTGTGACTCCTGAAACAAAAGAAAAGAACTACTTTTATAAGAAAGCTCCCCCCCCCCCCCCCCCCCCCCCCCCCCCCCCCCCCCCCCCCCCGCTGCCGCCAGCAGTTCCCATCCTGGTTATCAGATAGAAGAAGAAAGGGATTCAGAACCAGAACAGGTATTGTCCAGTGTTGACTGGTCAGTGTCTAGTTCTCCATGCAAGAATAAGAGATTTTAGAAAAGGATCCGGTCCCAACTGGTCAGGGGCTGAGCAGGGGCTCATGCAGTTAGTTCTGACTCTCAGGATCAGGCGTGTTCTCTGGAGACTGCCTTTACCCTACATCTGAGAGAATGAATGGTTGTGATTCTTAGCTCGAGGCTATGTGTTAGCCCTGGGTCAGTGAATCTGCTGAGAGGGCCAACCCACCAAACAGGATCCTCCCTAGCATCATCTGGGTCTGTCTCTCTTAGGGTCCCATCTGTTTCTAGTCAGGGTGCTGTCTGCGAGGCTCTGAACTATAAGGACACATCAGGTTGACGAAGGTCCAGACCCCACTACATGGAACAGGATAGGAATATAGCCCCGAAACTATATTCTGGGATGTTCAGAACGCCAGCCTGCTGCAGCCCCTAAGTCCTCCTGCTCTGTTGCCCTGGGCTCTTTTCAGTTTGCCTAGTGAGTGTGTGAGGACTCAGCCTTCTCCATCCAGGTTGCCTCTAAAGACACCTTTATTGCTGGTCACTTGGGGAAACAGGCGTAAAGATAGAGTTTATTCTGGAAGGTTCAGACGGTTTTCACTAAAGCCTTGTTTTCCTAGTAGAGAGGTGTGTCCCACCACCAAGGCTGCATAACAAAAGACAAGAAAAGTCTACCGGGTGTAATTAAAGTTCCCTTCCTAGGACAAGTCTCAAGTACCCCAGGCTGGATGTGAACTCACCATGATTAGCTACTTCCTGGCAACTGGGATTACAGGTGTGAAAATAGGGACGGATGGAGGCGATGTGTAAGTCAGGGGAAGCAGACAGGCATCTCCCCAAGTAGAATTGTTCTTTAGTCAGAACGACTGGGGGGCTACAGTCTCTTAGACTGAGCGGAAGTGGCCTGGGGGTCTTGGGGCTTTATGGGATGTGAAAGGGGGAATTGGGATGGAAGAGTCTATCTGCAGGGCAGTCCACACCCACACCCACCCCCCACCCCCCCGCGCAGCCCGGAAGTGGTAGATACCCGCAGGTTGGCACGTGCATCTCCTGACTAGAAGCTTCCCCGAGTGTTAGTCACTTTCCTGTTCCTCAGTCCACCTGAGCTCTTAGGTAATTGGCCCTTTAACAGGCATGCGCTCACCATGCCAAGTTTACAGGCGCTGAGGACTGAACCCAGGGCTTCCCGCTTAGGCAAGCGCTCTGCCGTCCGAGCTGTCTCCAGCGCTACCGAGAAGTTTTCAAATGATCAAAAAGTTTCCGAAGAGGGGGGAGCCTTCAGAAATACTGACCGGAAAACCAAGGAAGACTTTTTATAACCAAAGGCAGTAGACTGAGCTGGGAGACCCAGCAAGGCCCTCCTCAGACTCCTCATGACCTGTTAGCACTCCTGTTCCCAGGCATAGGTGAGTCCCCCAAACAGACGGGGACAAATGACCTTTCCAACTTTTATGGTTTACTTCAGGGAAGGAGGGCTCTACCTTCCATGTCCTTTAGTTCCGCGTGACAAAGGGCCGGTGTTTACTCTTTTTCTGGGTGGACGTTAGTAATAATTGTGGAGCCCGGTCAATATGTCTGGCGCTGGGAACATTTTGCATGTATAATCGATATGACTTTGGCTTTAGTAAAATAGGTTTACATTTCGCTGTAAATTCTTTTATATACCCTTGTTGGGGAGGACCTTACTCCCAGATTTCCTTTGCGAAGTCTCCGCAGGCAGTTCCAGCTGTTCCCGATCGCGCCACACAGCGGCGCTGCTGAGCGGACCTGCGCAGTACGGGGGCTTCTTGGGCCACGCAGGCTGCAGCGAAGCCTGGGCTCCAGGCATTTAAGTTTCCATCTCTTTCACGGTCACCCTCGCAACCATCCGCCACCAGAGAGCAGTCGGATGCTGAGGCACTGGGTCCAGGGGTTTCTGGGTGAACTCCATAAACTCCTTCTTACAGTAGCAACGTTCAGGCTTTTGATGGCAGGAAATTTTAGTCAGTCCCCAAACCGATCTGGGCTAGCCATAGGTGTGTGTTGTGGGGAGGGTTTCCTTACCAAGGACAGAAGGCTTCGATAGCAAAAAGCTCCTGTCCTCGGCTACCAGCTTTGTATCCAAAGGGGACTTGAAAGGGGGCAAAAGGCCGCCGTTTCCCGGAGCTGGCCTGCCTCCCCCGGCATATTTACATAACTAAAAGAGACCACTTAAGGAATCCTACCCTTCACAAAGGAAGCCTGTTCTAGGTGTAGTACCAGGGAGTGCGGGAAGCTTCTGGAATCCCGTTCAACACTACATTCAAAGGAAGAAATGGAGGTCTCAGGAGGATCCCACAGCTATTGTGTGACAGGGATCGCCTGGAACCCTATGCTCCCAACCCCCCCTCCAGATCCTCTCCCCCAGCATCCGTCCATTTTCCTCGCAGACTCTTAGTGGTAATGTGTTTGCTTCTGTGTGAAAGCCTACAGATTACCAAAACCTGTGGTGTCCAATGAGTGATGAGTTTTGGAGAATCTCAGAAGTGTGGAGCCTTATGGGGGAAAAAAAATCAGATAATTATTTAAATATTCTGACGCAAGGGTTTTTTGTTCCCATGAATCCCTGGCACTGTCTGAAATGTTTGCACCAAGCCACATTTACTATCTGGAGCCTCTTTCCACACTTTAAAAAGAATTGCTATTACGTTTGTTTATTTATGGGAGGGGGTGTGTGCATGCTGCGTGTGGATGTGGAGGCCGGAGGACAGCTTGCAGGAGTAAGTTCTGGCCTTCCAGCAGGCGGATCTGGGGATAGACAGGACTCACGTGTCAGGCTTGCTCAGTCATCTGGGCTGGCCCCCCTTTCCCACCGTGACCTAAGCTGATGACTGTGCAAACTGCCCAGTCTGGGGAGCTGTTAGGCTGACTTCTCCCTCCTGTGGAAAAACCAGTTTTCCTCCGTTTGCAATTCAATTCTTTCGCTCTGTAAAAATGTGTGCTGTTGAATGGCCCCTTTAGCTGGTCACTGCGTCTGCCTTGTCCTCCCTGTGACTAAAGTCCCTAACACACGCTCATTTCTGTTCTGCATGAAAGTCACGAATTTGCCTTTCCGTGGTGATTAAACTACTGTTTTCTTATTTAAACAAAACACCTATGCATGGAGTGGACTGCGATTTTTGCATCTATTTCTGATACAAAACTGGAATTGTGGGAAGATGGGAGATAGTTAATTCTTAAATAGGTAGATAGAGAGGTCCGAGATGAGATCACACTGACCTCTAAGTCCTTCCACTTTAGATGAAGATGGGCCCTTCACAAAAGAAACCTCCTCGCTAAAGCTTTTTTCCACTCCCGAAGGCCTCTGCGCTAACTCCCAGCCAGCAGGATAACTCCCTGCCCCAGTTCCCGGCCAGCCATAGATAACCCAAAGGGTGGGCTTGGCTTGGCTTGGCTGACTCCTTCCCAACCACAAGGCTGGCCCCAGATAACCCGCGAGGTGGGCTTGGCCGGTTTTTAAAGGACCCCACCCTCTCCTACTCAGTCAGGTCCCTGCAGACCTTTTAAAATGACCCGACGGACTAAATGTACCGTGCCCGGTCCAATTTAAAAGGAACCCACACCCTATTAGAAAATATATAAATCCAGAGCTGGGTGTGGTGGGGCACTCTTGTAGACCCAGGATTCAGGAGGCAGAGGCAGGTTTGTCTCTGTGGTTTCAAAAGACAAAGCTGGTCTACATAGTGAGTTCCGGACCAGTCAAGGCTATGAAGACACTGTCTCAAAAAAAAAAAAAAAAAAAAAAAAAAAAAAAAAAAAAAAAAAAAAAAAAAAAAAAACCAGAGAGACAGAGAAACTGACTACCTGGGAGCAGATGCTGCTTCTTCCCACCCCCACTCCCCTCGTTAGGCACCGGGTTCTGCCTCTGCAATAAACATCCTGGAGGTGGACTGCAACTTTCACGTCCTCCAATTCTTTACCGGACAGTAACGTCCTGGAGAAAGGAGAGCTACAGGGCAACATAAACTTGGAAGTAAATTTTACATTCACTATTGTCCCTTCAAAGTCACGCAAGGCGTATATTTAGTCTTTCATGGGTGACCTGAGTCTCCCTAGGAGCTTGGAGAAAATACTGGACCAGGTCATAAACCGGGCGGATTAAAAAGGAACTGCAGGGTCAGGAGCGGGCCCGACGGTAGCCTGGCGCCCGCAGCATCCTGGCAACACTGAGGGGCAGAGATTTACTGACCCTGCAGAACAGAAGACAACCTATCTCGAATCATCTGGATTTCCCCGGCACGGCCCAACCTACTGGAATGCCCGGAATTCCTTCCCGGTCCTGGGCTCCGCAGGCCTGCGCCTGAGTCACCTGCGGAAGAAGGGTGCCCCAGGTGGTCAGGATCTGAGACCCTGCTGGGGACACGTGGAGGGCCCTGATCGCCGCTGGATCCCGGAGAGGAGACGGGTCGCGGCGGAGTGCACGTTCCAAGCCATTGACTCTTTGCTGGGCACCGGTGGTGTGGATGGCGAGGGCGAGCAGTGGGCAGGCTGGGGGCGGGGTTCCCCATGAGTACCTAGGAGCAAGGGGTAGCAGGCTTCCCGGACCACAGTAAACCCGAGAAAAGGCAGGGAGCGCCCCCTGTTGCCCGCCTGGACAACGGGAACTCGAGTCTAGCTAAGGACACTTTGGGCCATGGCAATGTGGAATTTAGCATCATTTGAATCCATGAATTATCAGTCTTTCAGGAGAGCATTGTGTGCCTCAGTTTTGGCTTCATACCAGACAGGTATCGGGAATTGACCTCTGACAGTGAGCATGAAGGGTTCTTACTCTTCGCATAACGGGACTGTGTAAGAAATAAGGTCTCCATTGTACCTGGTTTGTAACACAAAAGCTCAGGCTCCAGGAGTTCCAGCAAGGCTTTGCCAGCTGCCCCCATGCACCAACCAGTTAAGAGGTACGGGGAAGGTGGGGCGGGAGGCCCAAGCTTGGAATCTTAGCACTTGGACGGTTGAGGCAGGAGGATCCCATACAAGTTAGAGGCCAGCCTGAGCTACAAAAACAAAAAGATTCACTTGATGTGGCCACATTGGGAAGAAAAAATAAAAAGGTCCAGCGAGTATTGGCATGAGATTGGGTTTAAAGAGAAAAAAGCTGGGAGAGAAGAGAGACGGCAGAAGCGATTCGTGTTAAGCAGTCCGTGGTCTGGCTGATCACAGTCTCGGTTCTGCTTGTGGAAGGTGGTCCTAGACTCTGTCACGGCTTGAGGGGCTCCGTCTAGGGTCCCAGCTAGAAGATGAGCCCTTCTGCCTCAGGCTGCAGCCTGCCTGCCTCGATAATCATCCTTGCTCAGGACTGGTTTGTTTTTCCAAGTTTTGTTCTTCCGGGAGAGTTAGGGTAATTTATCTTTGTGCTTCAGCCAAAGGAAACACACAGGAAAGGAAGAGGGAGATGCCAGATTCCATCCTGCTTTAGTTACCGTGTGGGGCCTGTCCGAAGGCCTCACCTTCACCAGGGGAGGAGGTGTACAGGGTTTTTAGGGCCCAGGGAGATGAGTGCCGGGTTTGACCGAGCTCACTGCAGTCAGTCACTCAGCCTCACAGGTTCTGTGAGGTCAGAACTGAGGCCTTAGGTGTTAGAGAATTGGCTCTTGTCACTGTACAGGATCACATATGGAAAACAAAAGGCACGGTGATGGAGGTGTTGGTGGCGCACTCCTTTAATCCCAGCTGTCCAGGCAGAGGGCAGCCTGGTCTACAGAGTGAGTTCCAGGACAGCAAGAACTAAACATAGAAACCCTGTCTTGAAAAAACAAACAAAAAAGGTGCAATGTTCACGGGGTCGCCATCCTGTGCGACAAGCTCTCTCTCTGGACACCCAAAGGGCTATGCCTGTATAGAGTCTGCTTCCCAGAGCTCTGTCCAGGCTGCTGTAGATCTGGATGGGAGCTCAGCCCTTCCTGCACAGTGGCCTCCATCAAGATCTCGGTTCAGACCCCATGAACAAAGCCGGGCTGTGGACGCGTCTCACCATGGTTCTCACCGTATTGAAAAGATGGCCCAGTTGAAAGTGGGGCCAGGAGCTGGGTCAGGAGTAAACAGCGGTCTTCCCACTTACTCCAAAGAGGTCTTCAAGCCTGGCAGCCCACAAGGGCCTTTGAAGGTGGCATAGACCCCCAGGTCCCAGTGGGAAGGCACAGGCAGGGAAATGCAGGGGGCAGGAGAGGAAGGGAAAGCCCAAGGAAGCTGGGATCGGCATCCTCAAGTACTTTTAAAGAAAAATAGGCATGTGTGTTAATAGTAAAGCATAAATTATTAAACTTCAATATTTTAAGAGAAAAAAAAGGTGCAATGATCAAGATGGATTAGATTAGTTTTATTCACAGATGTAGATCTACATCAAAGATCAAAATACACAATTAAGAAAATGAAATATTCTGGGAGGCAGTGGTTCACAATTTTAATCCCAGCACTCAGGAGGCAGAGGCAGGTGGATCTCTGAGTTCAAGGCCAACCTGGTCTACAGAGCCAGTTCCAGGACAGCCAGGGCTACACAGAGAAACTCTGTCTTGAAGGAAGGAAGGAAGGAAGGAAGGAAGGAAGGAAGGAAGGAAGGAAGGAAGGAAGGAAGAAAAGAAGGAAGGAAGGAAGGGAAGGAAAGGAAGGAAGGAAGGAAGGAAGGAAGGAAGGAAGAAAGAAAGAAAAGAAGGAAGGAAGGGAAGGAAAGGAAGGAAGGAAGGAAGGAAGGAAGGAAGGAAGGAAGGAAGGAAGGAAGGAAGAGAAAATGAGATATATGTACCCTATGGATTAGAGGTATGCACCATCATTCCTGGATTATTATGTGTCATTTTTAAAAAATAGGTTTAAAAAAAAAACGATTTTTATTAGGGGCTGGAGAGATGGTTCAGCAGTTGATAGCACTGGCTGCTCTTGCAGAGGACCTGGGTTCAGTTCCCAGCACCCACATGGCTGTTCACTCACTTGTGACTCCAGTTCCAGGGGACCTGCATCCTCTTCTGGCTGCTGTGCACACTGACAGACATGCAGGAAACACACCCATACTTCTGCAATAAATTAAATCTTTAAAAGGTTACCAAGCTTATTCGTCTTATTTGATGCGTGAACGTTTTGCCTGCATGTATGTATGTCCACCACGTCATACTTAGTGCCCTCAGAGGTCAGAAGAGGGCATCTCCTGGAACTGAAATCATGGATGATGTGACCTACCCTGTGGGAGCTGGAATCAGATCTGGGTCCTCTATAAGAGCAACAAGTGTTCTTAAGCCCCAAAGAAAGTCTTTAAAAGTTGCTGAGCATGGTGATAGACACCTGCAATCCAGCACTTAGAGGTAGAATCATCAGGAGTTCAAGGCCAACCTCAACTACATAGTAATTTCAAGATCACCCTAGGGCGCTGAAGAGATGGCTCAGTGGTTAAGAGTACTGGGTGCTCTTCCAGAGGCCCTGGGTTCAATACCCAGCATCCATATAGTGGCTTATAACCATCTGCAACTCCAGTCCCACGATGCAATGCCCTCTTCTGGCACTTGCATTCACAGACACACATCTGGCTGGATGTGGCAGCACACGCCTCCAGCACTCGGGAGGCAGAGGCAGGCAGATCTCTGAGTTGGAGGCCAGCCTGGCCTACAGAGTTCCAGGACAGGGCTCTATAGTAAGCTCACTTGAGTTTGGAGCCTCCCGACCCACACAAAGCTGACGTGGTAGTGGGTCTGTAATCCTAACACTCCAACCAGAAAGAAAGCAGGGGTGAGGAAGCAGGGGGACAGTCAGCCTGGCACACAGGCCAGGGAAGCAAAGACCTTGTCCAAACCAAGTGGAAGGTTAAGATTAATAACCAGGGTTGTCCTCTGCTCTCCACACACACACCATGGCATGAACATGCCCATATGCACATACATACACACCATGGCACACACATGCCCATGTGTACACACACACACACACAGCAACAAAACTGTATCTGTATGCCACACAAAGATGACACTTTCTCTTTTGCATATAAAATTCTAGCATATGGACATTTGAAAGAAAAAAATTAAGTGTACTCAAGCCAGGACTTGGATAGGCCCAACTTCTAGTCATAATACAATAAACCAGAAATTACCCACAGAAGTAAATCAACAACAATGACAGCCACCCTAGTCTCCTCCTTCTTAAATAACCATTGATCCAGAAGAAAATAAAGACTTATAATGGTCAATTGTTTTGAAATCAGGTACACCACATGATTACAGGTAAGAGGATAATATACCACTTGGCACCACGCTGTACCTTAGGCCCTTGGTCCTGAGTCTTTAGCTTCAAAAGCTGTGAAATTTCATAACTTTAAATACATTCAGGATTGTAAGAAAAGACAATCCAAATAAGTAAATTAATGGTCCCGGCATTTCAGGAAATGAAATGTGAAGGCTAAGAAAATAAATTCAATGTATATTGAGATCAGGCTGTGGCCTGCCCTAAATTATGGTGCAAAAGAGTAAAACCTCTATCGAGTGATGATGCCTCAGTGTGGGCAAGTGGGAGGACTTGAGTTTGGTTCCTGAACCCACAGAAAGCTGGACACGATAGTGGGTCTGTAATCCCGGCATTCCTACAAGATAGACCATAGTGCTGAGCATGGCCCTGAGAGACTCCATTTTGAATGTAAATACAGAGGCAGGATGACCCTGTACCTGGGAGAGCACATGAACAGTATCACCTGTCTGTCACCACCTGTGAAACACCAGCCTGTAAGTAACTTATTTTTTAGTCAAAAGGATGCCACCCTATAAATTTATTGAAGTAAATTGTGATCATCAAGGGCGTAGTAAAATTCTACCCAGAAGAACTGGAAAGATACTTCCGCCCAGCACCTACATGGCTGCTCACAACCTTCTGTAACTCCAGTTCCAGGGCATCTTCTGACTGCCTCAGACATCAGGCCTGTACATGATACTGCACACACACACACACACACACACACACACACACACACACACACACACACACACACGCAGGCAAAACACTCACGTGCACAAAATTAAATAAATAAATATTTTTAAAAATCATACCAGGAAAATCAGGCCTGCAAAGTTACCAGACACCTTAGACTAAAGAGGGAGGCAAGCCTGTCCCTTGGATCCCTGAAGAGGAAGGCATTCTAACACTGTGTGTTTAGTGTTTTGATTATTATGTGGTGAGGGGACTTTTTTTTTTTTTTTGATCCAGCCTATTTGGTGTTCTGTAAGCTTCTTGTATCTTATAGGTATTTCTTTCTTTAGGTTAGGAAAGTTTTCTTCTATGATTTTGTTGAATATATTTTCTGTGCCTTTGAGTTGGTATTCTTCTCTTCTTCTATCCCTATTATTCTTAGGTTTGGTCTTTTCATGGTGTCCCAAATTTCCTGGACGTTTTGTGTTATGACTTTTTTGTCTTTAGTGTTTTCTTTGACTGATGAATCTATTTTCTCTATCATGTCTTCAGTGTCAGAGATTCTCTGTTCCATCTCTTGCAATCGGTTGGTTATGCTTGTTTCTGTAGTTCCTGTTCGTTTAGTCAGGATTTCTATTTCCAGCATTCCCTCAGCATGTGTTTTCTTTATTGTCTCAAATTCATTTTTCAGATCTTGGAATGTTTCTTTCATCTGTTTAATTTCTTTTTCTTAACTTTCTTTGCTTTGTTCTCATTTTTTGTTCCTTTTTCTTCCATTTCTTTAAGGGAATTTTTTATTTCCTCTTTAATGGAGTTTTTATTTCCTCTTTAAGGGAATTTTTTATTTCTTCTTTAAGGGCCTCTATCATCTTCTTAAAATCATTTTTAGGATTGATTTCTTCTGTTTCTTCTGCCTTGGTATGTTCAGGTCTTGCAGGTGTATAATCACTAGGTTCTGATGTTGCCAGGTCTTTATGTTGTTGCCTGTATTTTTGCACTGGCGTCTACTCATCTCTTCCTCTGCTTGGTGCAGGTGGTGTCTGTGTCTGAGTGCCTCTCTTGTTCTAATTTTTAGTCTTGGTTCAGTAGGAGTTCCTGGTTAAATTGATGCTGTTGGGATGTTTCTTCAGGAGCAGCTGATCTCAGTCGGTGAAGTATATACTTATGATTCTGGTGATCTGGTTTAGTGGCTGGGCCGCGCCTTCTTCTGTGTTCTCAGGTCACATTTTGTTCATTTGTCGACTCCTCAGCTGATCTTGTTTCCTCAGACTTTAAACTGTAGGGTTCTGAATCCTCTCCCGGATGGATTTCAGCTGAGCAGGGTAGTCTCACCGACACCTCCAAGTTGTTGGGTTTCACAGGATCAGCAGCTGGGCCCTGGGTTGGCCTCAGATGGAGTGTTCAGATTCGTTCTGGTTCTGTCCATGGAGATAGCTTCTTCCCCGGGTGTTGGGATTAAAGGTGTCCCTGTTCCAAGCTCTTGATTAAGAGCTTGTTTTCACTAACTCTTCAGCGAGTAATAGCTCAGTTTCTGGTCTTTATTGCAACTGTGTTTCGGCCGCCAAGTGCCAGGCCTGTCTTCCTCTGTGGGCCGCTGCCCGGCCTACCTGCCTCTGCCGGCTGCCACCGGGCCTGTCTGTCTGCTGGCCGCCACCGCATCTGTTTCTGCCGGCTGCAGCCAGGCCTACCTCAATAAAAACCGACATACGGATCAATGGAATCGAATTGAAGACCCTGACATTAATCCATGCACATATGAACACCTGGTTTTTGACAAAGAAGCCAAAACTATACAATGGAAAAAAGAAAGTATCTTCAACAAATGGTGCTGGCATAACTGGATGTCAATATGTAAAAGATTACAAATAGATCCATATCTGTCACCATGCACAAAACTCAAGTCCAAGTGGATCAAAGACCTCAACATAAATCCAGTTACACTGAACTTGATAGAAGAGAAAGTAGGAAGTACTCTTGAACACATTGTCACCGGAGACCATTTCCTAAATAAATCACCAACAGCACAGACCCTGAGCACAACAATTAATAAATGGGACCTCTCGAAATTGAGAAGCTTTTGCAGGGCAAAAGACACAGTCAATAAGACAAAAAGACAGCCAACAGAATGGGAAAAGATCTTCACCAACCCCACATCTGACAGAGGATTGATCTCCACAGTATATAAAGACCTCAAGAAACTAGACATCAAAATACTAAACAGTCCAATTAAAAAATGGGCTAAAGAGCTAAACAGAGAATTTACAAAACAAGAATCACAAATGGCTGAAAGACATTTAAAGAAATGCTCAACATCCTTAATCATCAGAGAAATGCAAATCAAAACGACTCTGAGATACCACCTTACACCTGTCAGAATGGCTACGATCAAAAACACCAATGACAGTCAATGTTGGAGAGGATGTGGAGCAAAGGGAACACTCCTCCACTGTTGGTGGGAATGTAAACTTGTACAACCACTGTGGAAATCAGTATGGCGGTTTCTCAGAAAATTAGGAATCGAACTACCTCAAGACCCAGCCATCCCACTCTTGGGGCATGTACCCAAGGAATGCTGATTCATACCATAAACATACAAGCTCAACTATGTTCCTAGCAGCACTATTTGTAATAGCCAGAACCTGGAAACAACCTAGATGCCCGTCAACTGAAGAATGGATGAAAAAAATGTGGTACATATACACAATGGAGTACTACTCAGTAGAGAAAAACAATGAAAGCATGAAATTTGCAGGCAAATGGATGGAACTAGAAAAAAATCATCCTGAGTGAGGTAACCCAGAAAGACAATCATGGTATGTACTCACTCATAAGTGGATTCTAGATATAAAATAAAGAACAATCAGACTACAACCCACAGAACCATGGAGGCTATATATATAGCATGGAGGTCCCTAGGACGACTGTGGCTTATAATAAATTTCTCTTTTACTCAATTACTGAGCAAGCCTCAATGAAACATCTCACTATTAAGATAAAAATATATACTCTACCAAGCTGATAATAGAAAAATAAATTATTTAATTAATTTTAAACAATAAAAAATGAAAAGAAAAATTTGAAATATTGAACAAACAAACAAACATTTTACTAAAGTTAAAAAAAAAAAGGGAGAACCAGGGACTCATCATTCCTTTCCACATTCTATTCTTTCCCTTGTTTTATATATTTTAAATTTTTTTATTGATGGATTCTGCTGGAGTTTATCAGTGGATTCTGCTGGAGTATCCAATGCAGATAAGCACTGGAGGGTTCCTGTTGCAAATCACCCTCTGGAGTGATGGAAGGATCTTCCTACTAGCACGTGGAGGAGACCCGATCTAGTGTTGGTGTGGCCCTGGGGTTCTATTTATGTCTTTCCTCAGGACAATGAGGTTCCTCTTTGGATTCCTGAGCACTGAACGCGCCCTGTGGCTGCTGCTGAAGCCCAACATGACAGAGACCTAATGGGTCTTCATGAAAAAAATCTACCCTTCTGATGCCAATGGAGATTGAGAGCCCAATATGGCCAGCTTTGGCAAGCATTAATGTAAGCCTAGGAACTGTAGCCATGAGATTGGATTCTCTAGAAGAGCTACCAGCTAAAGTCGTGCTGGGATCAAGAAAAATGGGCCTTGGTGGTTCGTGTTACTGGAGTTGTATCCATGCCAGTGGATGTCCACACAATCCAGAAGAGAATTTGACATTGCTGCTGCCGCTATTGCTGTTATAGCAATGGCGGCCACCACACTGTTTCTGGAATTACCATTTCATAATTGCTTACTACAGCTAGCACAGTGGAGACCCTGGCAACAAAAGTAGCTACCACAGTTAGTTAATCTTTCATTCTGTTGGGCATGATAAATTTAATTCAGTAGTTATATACATCTCGATTGGCTTTGAAAATTACAAATTTATAAACTCAAGTTCCAGTTGCTTTGGGGATACTATCTTACAAGGACTCCAATGTACAGTATGGCTGGTTAAGGAAGGGAATGGCTCAGTTGCCTTTAGCCTACTGGCTATGGGTGAGATAGTACCTCTGTTGGTCTTTTCTGTGTCGAACACACAGATTGCAAGCCCAGTGCCACTTTAAGATCTTTGGCAGTAGTTAGCTCTGCAGCTCACACACAATTGAGCCGGTATAATAATGAGTATTCAGAGACAGGTAATGCCTGGGGGGCACTCACCAACCTAAGACAGAGCACCTGTGTGTCCTGGGCAGGCGTCTCCATGACGGGTAAGGTGACCTGCTGACGTCCCACACAACCCAAGTCAGAAGCTCATTTTTTAATTAAAGGGGGACCTGCAGGGCCCTGGCCCCCATTTTGGGTAACTGTTGCCTTGCTTGCGGACCTTGACCTTGATATCCTCCCTATGCTAATTCCCTGCCAAGTTCCACCCTCCTGAATGCTTAAGGGAAGTTCCTTGTCTGTGTATCCTGAGTAAAGGGTGTTAATAGCTTAGATGCAAGATTGTAAAACATCAATAGCGAACTTCTGACCTCTGGGGTCCTCCCATTGTGCTGTAAGCCTGTATTTAAGACCTCCTACCCCCTTCAAGAAATGACATTCAACATTTAAAATAAAAATATATGTGTATATATATATATATATATATATATATATATATATATTTGAATGAATACTGCAAATGTAATCTATGAATACCACAAATGTGATTAATATCATGAGTGTAATTAATGAATATCATGAGTGTAATTTAAAAAATAAATAAAAATAAAATAAAATTTAGAATAAAAAAAAAAAACCAAGTAAATGAAACTCAAAAAAAAAAAAAAATCATACCAGGAAAATCAGGCCTGCGAAGTTACCAGACACATTAGACTAAAGAGGGAGGCAAGCCTGTCCCCTGGATCCCTGAAGAGGAAGGCATTCTAACACTGCTGGAGAGGTGCCTCGAATCTGTCTTCTGACCACAAGTGTCTGTATCAAGGGACTGAAAGGCAGAGAACTCCCATAAGTCCCAAGGGCTCCACCTCAGCCTACTCCCATGGCTGTCTGTCCATCCACTTTCCCTGCCCATCTCGCGGTTTGTCTGAACCTGACGCTACACCTCACCTCTCCACCTCCACCATCACACACCTCCCTCACCTCTGTGGCTTAGCTTCACCCTGAGACTCTGCTCACGCCTGTGCCTTCTGGTTTGATTAGGCCACTGTGTCTCAGCAGTCCTCCAGTCTGGTCCCTGCTCTAACTCCCACGGAGGTTCTTATCATGTCTACCAGGCTCTACTTCTGCCTCTCAGGAAGGCCTGAGTGCCGCCCCCACCGCCATCTTTTTAACCCTTTGTAGCCATTCTGTAACATACACATAGAGAAAGATGTATTGTGTGTCCTGCTGTGTGATGTGAGTTAGTAGTAGTAGCTGAGACTAGAACGGAAGAATCTGTGTTGGCCAATGGGCAGCTATCAAGGAGGCAGGACTGCTTGGCAAATTGCAGCCTACAGAACCAATGCAACTTTGTGACTTTAGTGTTACCTGCTGTTGCTGATGTTGCAGAAAGAGGCAAATGTATCTGTTTCTGACAGCACTTCATGACAGTTTTTTTGTTGTTTTGTTTTTTGTTTTTGTTTGTTTTTTAGTTAGTTTTCGGTTTTTGGAGACAGGGTTTCTCTGTGTAGTTTTGGTGTCTGTCCTGGATCTTGCTCTGTAGACCAGGCTGGCCTCGAACTCACAGAGATCCTCCTGGCTCTGCCTCCCGAGTGCTGGGATTAAAGGCGTGCCCCACCACTGCCCAGCTTCAGGTTTGGGGTTTTTTGTTTTGTTTTGTTTTCAGTGCCAGGGATCAAAAGCACTAACTTTTACATGCTAGGCAAGAATTCTATCAAAAGTTGTCACAAAATAGTACTAATGCTTATGATGATGGATGGAGAGAGAGAGCTCAGCAGTTAAGAGCGCATACTGCTCTTCCCTGACTCCATTCCCAGCACCCGCATCAGGCCGCTCACAACCACCTGTAACACCAGCTCCAGGGGGATATGACATCTCTGGCCTCTTTGGGCATCTCACACACAGAGACACATATATGTAATTAAAATAAATAAATAATTGAGCTGGGTGTGGTGGCACACATCTTTAGTCCCAGCACTTAGGAGGCAGAGGCAGGTAGACTCATGTGAGTTAGAGGCCAGCCCAGTGTACAAAGTGAGTCCAGGACAGCCAGAGCTACACAGAAAACCCTGTCTCAATAATGAATAAGAATAAGAATAAGAATAAGAATAAGAATAAGAAGAAGAAGAAGAAGAAGAAGAAGAAGAAGAAGAAGAAGAAGAAAAGAAGGCATAAAAATCATTGCAATGTCCAGACATATACCAAATTTAACAAATAAGCATAAAAACAAATATAATTACCATGAGGCTGAAGAGACGGCTCAGTGGTCCAGAACATGGATTGTTCCCACAGAGGACCTGAGTTCCGTTCTCAGCACCTGCATCAGGCAGTTCATAACTGCTTGTAACTCCAGCTCCAGGGGATGCCTCTAACCTCAGGCACATGCACATATACTGTTACACACACATATACACATAAATAAATCATAATGGAAATGTTTTTAAAACTATTGTGTTGATGTAATGAAGGCAGATTAAAATGTAAAATTTGGATCATAACTCCTATGAAGATGTGGATAGATTTTTAAGTACAAAGACAAACAAGATGGATTCCCAAAGCAAACCTGTGTGTTCCCTGGAGTAAAGATGAACTGGAGTAAGTTATGGACTTACCAAAGAGACAGCTGTGGACAATCTCCAGGGACTTTGGGGCTTTAAAAATCTTTCAAACTCTCAAGAGACAACTTGATCCAGGCTATGGCTACCATAGAAGAGAATGATACAAGTTCATCCTCTCCCTCTCCCCCTCCCTCTCCCTCTCCCCTATCCCTCCCTCTCCCTCTCCCTCTCCCTCTCTCTCTCTCTCTGGAGGGAACCCAGGGCTTCTTCTAACTCTGTTCTAAAGCTGTTATAATCCCAAACCCGGTGAGAGAGGGTAGCTAACTGCCCTCGATTTTCACTAAGTGTAAAATGCTAATTGCCTCCTTATCCTGGGCACTTGATTTATCACTGGTCCCCAAATTCTACTAATCAATACCCTCCCTCCCCCACTCACCAGAAGGGACAGAGTCAGTCCTCTCTTTTTAGAATGATGACCTCTGGGTGCCCAGCGCCATCCAGGGGCAATTCTCTTGTCTACACAAAATTCAGTTTTCATGACAGGCTGTAGTGGCGCACGCCTTTGATCCCAGCACTGGGGAGGTAGAGGCAGGCAGATCTCTGTGAGTTCAAGGCCAGCCTAGTCTACAGAGCGAGATCCAGGACAGCCAAGGCTACACAGAGAAGCCCTGTCTCAAAAAAACAAACAAACAAAAAAAAAAAAAAAAAAAAAAAAAACCACACACACACACAATTTTCACCTCAAAGGGGAGTAAGAGCTAGTTTATTCTGGAGCCAAATCTGAGTGAGCCTGGGACAGGAACACAGATTTACTAGATTCTGTGTTTGAGTGAGGTAGCAACTCCAAGAAGCTTTTCTGGAAATAGAGAAGGCTGTGAACCTGCACACTTCTCAAATCCACTGGTGGAAACAGCAGGTAGGCTGGGCCGATCTCAGTTTTAGGCCTCAGATGCTATCTAAGGCATTCTAAGCCTTCTCACTGATGGGAGCTAGTTATGTACAGTACATAAAGTTTACCTAATGGTGACTGGATGTTAACTTGTACAAGAGGTCAATAAATGGCTATTAAGAAAGCTAAAAAAAGCACTAAATAAATTGCAGTTAGACTCTGGACCCGAAGTATCTCCAACCTCTATATAGTCATTGAAATTCTAATTAATTGCTGGGCGGTGGTGGTGCACACCTTTAATCCCAGCACTTGGGAGGCAGAGGTAGGCGGAACTCTGTGAGTTGGAGGCCAGCCTGGACTACAAAGTGGGTTTCAGAAAAATCGCAAAGCTACACAGAGAAACCCTATCTGGAAAAAAACAAAAAAAGAAAAAGAAAAGAAAAGAAAGAAATTCTAATCAATTAATAGAAAGTCAGGCGGAGTGGGAGGAGGGATGAGGGGGATCTGTGGTTTGTATGTAAGTTCAGAGAACTTTGCCCAGCACCCACCATGGCTGGACTTCATTCACTGTCCTCCATTGAACCCAGATGGTGACTCTTCACCCACAGCCCTTAACCCACTGCTGTTAAGGGCCCCTTGGGGCAGCCGCTGCACCCTGCTGGGGCTGCACCCTGCAAGGGCCTCCCAACCCGATCTACGGTCTCCTCCCTCCCCCACTTACTCCCCAGCCTCTCCCCAGTACCCCCACATCTGCACCTGACTGGGAGCCTGTCTATGGGAGGAATGTGAATTTTTTCTTCTCAGGTAGCTGTTGCTTGACACAAGCCCAACTCTAAACTAAGTCAAACAGATGAGAATTTTTTGTTTTGTTTTTCTTTTTCTAAATTATTCTTTTATTTTTATTTTATTTGCATTAGTGCTTTGCCTGCATGTATATCTATGTGAGGGTGTCAGAACTTGGAGTTATAGACAGTGACAGACAGCTGCCATGTGGGTGCTAGGAACTGAACCCTAGTCCTCTGGAAGAGCAGTCAGTGCTCTTAACCACTGAGCCATCTCTCCAGCCCCCTTGTTTTGCTTTTCAAGACAGGGTTTCTCTGTGTAGCTCTTGGCTGTCCTGGAACTCATTCTGTAGACCAGGCTGGCCTTGGACTCACAGATATCTGTCTGCCTCTGCCTCCTGAGTACTGGGATCAAAGGCGTGTGCCACCACTGCCTGGTTAACATATAAGAATTTTAAAATGTCGGGGCTGGAGAGATGGCTCAGAGGTTAAGAGCACCGACTGCTCTTCCGGAGGTCCTGAGTTCAACTCCCAGCACCCACATGGTGGCTCACAACCATCTGTAATGAGATCTGGCACCCTCCTCTGTATACATAATAAATAAATAAATCTTAAAAAAAAAAAAAAAATTTTAAAATGTCACAGAATTCTCTCGACTTCAGCATGCCTGATACAGGTATCTGTGTGGCTGCTATTGTCTCTTCTCTGAAGCAGCTTGAGACCCTATAGGCTGAGGACAGCTGTTGGAAAAATGATTCCAGATGGATGTGGTCTTTACAGCTGGTGATCTTAGGAGCAGAACCGATGCCCAGTTGGTGGAGCGCTTGCCTAGCAAACAGGAAACCCTGGGTTCAGTTCTCAGCATCGTACAAGCCTTGGAAGGTAGGAAAAAAAGGAGAGTTTAAGGCCATCATTGACTACATAGGGAGTTCTAGACCAGCCTGGACTAAAGACCATACCTTAAAAAAAGAGCAAGTACTGCTTTTGCAGAGGACCCAAGGAATAAAGAAACATTCTCTTGTGTATTAATAAGCAATTTGGTCAGGTGACAAAAACCTTCTCAAAAATTACAAGGAGTCTCTTTATATAAAATCCCAGAAATGGCCGGCTGGCGGCGGTGGCGGTGCCAAGTTTATAAGGTGCTGAGGCCTGAACCCAGCACTTGCCTGCTTAGCCCTCTACTGACTGAGCTGTCTCCAGCGATACTTAGAAGTTTTCAAACGAGCCGGGCAATGGTGCACACCTCTAATCCCAGCACTCGAGAGGCAGAGCCAGGCAGATCTCTGTGAGTTCGAGGCCAGCCTGGGCTACAGAGTGAGATCCAGGACAGGCACCAAAACTACACAGAGAAACCCTGTCTTAAAAAACCAAAAACAAACAAACCCAGAAACATATTAGTCCCTTTATATAAAATCTCAGAAAATGCGAATGAATCCCTAGTAACAGAAAGCAGCGGGATGGGTACTGGGAAGGGAAGGATCCAGGACAGACCGGGTGGGTACTGGGAAGGGAAGGACCCAGGGCATACCTGGTTGGCAGCCATACGTGCGCACAGGTTTTAGTTCTCCAAGGAAAGCTTGTGTTTGCACACTCTGGTCTATTGTATTTACTGGTACTTTACTTGTAAACCATAAATACCATTTCCACTTCCATGTTCTGCGGGGATATCACTGGTTTGGTCCTGCTCAACAAAGGTGCTGCCTCCTCTGAAGTGCCTTTATATATTTATCAAAAAGTCACTGGATGGGCAGTTGAGAGGGTTCAGCCTTGGTAAAGACAATTGCCACCTAGCCTGATGACCTGAGTTCAATCCCTAGAACCCATGTGGTAGGAGAGAACAGACTTCTCCAAGTTGTTCTCTGGTCTCCTCACATATCCTGTGCATGTGTTCATGTATGTATACACACACACACACACACACACACACACACACACACACAAATAAAAATACATACATAAATAAATAAACTGTCAAAACAATAACAGAATCAGCTGAAGACCAGGTGTGGTGGTGTATACTTATTAGCCCAGCACTGAGGAGGCAGAGCCAGGAGAATCAGGAATTCAAAGCCATCCTTAGCTACATAGGGAGTTCAAGGCCAGCTGGGATACAGGAAACTTTGTCCCCAACCCCTCCAAAATTTTTTTTAAAAAAATCAGTGACCAGCAAGACGTCTCAGTAGGTGTATGTACCTCCCACCAAGTCTGACCCAACAAGATGAATTCAAGACGCAGAAGTCACAAAAAGATGGACGGAGAGAATCAACCCCACAAAGTTGTCCTTTGACCTCCACACTTCCACCACAACAGGCAAGCTCCTGTGTACAATATGATGTACACAACAATAACAAACACACAAACAAATCAATGGAAATTTCAAAAATCAGTTGAGAAGCTGAGAGTGCAGATCGGTAGAGGAGAGCCTGCCTCGCATGCATAAGGCCCCAAGGTCACCAGCCAGGCACGATGGCACATGCCTGTAATCCCAGCATGACAGAGGCTGAAGCAGGAGGATTGCCACAAGCCCCAAAAATATATGAAGTAGGATTTCAGCTGATTATGACAAGCTAATACCTGGAGGAAGCCAAGGGCCTTCCAGAGGTCACGCTGAGCTCAAGGAGTCTTGGTGATATTGGCTTTTGATTATCAGCTGTTTCCTGCTATGAATTTCTTGTGTGCTATTGTAGCTTTTCCATCATTCTTTGGGCACAATTTCCCCTCTACTAAGGAATATTTAGATAGCCTTCTGAGCAGTAACACAGCCAAGATCCCTAATTTAGGCCTTTCTGTAATTACCATCATTAGCAGCATCCGGCCAGGACCATCCCCGGAGGGACGAAAGTATCTTATCAGAGATACCTCTGCATTCTCTAAGAACAGACTCAAGCATCCAGACTATCTGTTTGAGAAGGCCTGGTAGATGTGCTAATTAAGCTTAACTTTCTCCTTTCCAAAGTCTTATCTCTAGTTTTAGATCCACCCTTAACAATTAACTCAGAACTAAAGGGTTCCATCTTATAGGTACATCTAGCTGTAATGAAAGTTGCCTAGCCAAGTTGCCTAGCAACAAAGCACACTTGCCAGAAACTGCGGGAGCAGAGATAGATTGGAGAGATAAGGGTCAAAGGGATAAAAGGCGGTTTTATTTTCAGAGAACGACGAGATGAAGAAGAGAAAAGAGAATGGATGAACAAGACGGGTAAGAATTTGAGAGGAACAAACTGAGATGGGGAGGAACTAGATTGAAGGGCTAGAAGAGAGGACTAGAGGAACGAGATGGAGGATGAGGAAGAGCCAGATGGGGAAGAACAAGCTGAGAAAGAACAAGATGAGAA